>NC_135965.1:5820442-6120442 GCF_053455715.1 Rhinoraja longicauda | reverse complement strand
CCAAACCGGTTTCAAAAGAGGTACGTGTGTGGTCAGAGGACAGCACAGCTGCACTCCAAAACTGCTTTGAGACTACAGACTGGGACATGTTCAAGCAGGCAGCAACATACAACAACACAACCAACATTCAGGAATACACAGAGACAGTTACAGGCTACATCACCAAATGCATTGACGATGTGACCCACACCAGAGCCATCACCATCCGGGCTAACCAGAAGCCATGGCTGACAGGGGAGGTCCATGGGCTGCTGAGGGTCCGCAACGCTGCCTTCAGAGAGGGCAATCCAGCCGGTCTCAGAGCAGCCAGGGCCAACCTTTCCAGTGGCATCAGGAAAGCCAAACAACACTACACCCGGCGCATCACAGCCCACTTCAGTGACAGCAGAGACACGGAGCCTGTGGAAGGGTATTAGGACTATCATGGACTACAAACCCCTACCACAGACCTGTGACAGTGACACCTCTCTCTTGAACGACCTCAACGGCTTCTTCGCACGCTTTGAAGCACAGAGCAACACACCTGCACAGAAAACAACTCCCCCCCCCCAACGACCAGGCTATTTGTCTGTCTCCAGGCAGTGTGAGGAGCACACTGTTAAGGATTAACACCCGGAAAGCTTCTGGACCTGACAACATTCCTGGTCGTGTGCTAAAAGACTGCGCAGCTGAGCTCACAGATGTCCTCACAGACATCTTCAACATCTCCCTGAGCCAGGCTGTTGTTCCCTTGTGCTTCAAAGAAACCACCATCATACCTGTGCCCAAGAAGTCTTCTCCATCCTGCTTCAACGACTACCGCCCTGTAGCGCTGACTTCAACCATCATGAAGTGCTTCGAGAGGCTGGTCATGAAGCAGATCAGATCCAACCTCCCCCCCTCCCTGGACCCGTTTCAGTTTGCATATCGAGCTAAGCGGTCCACTGAGGATGCCATCTCCTCTGCTCTACACCCAGCCCTCACCCACTTGGACACTAAAAACTCATATGTTAGGATGCTGTTCATAGACTTTAGCTCAGCATTTAACACCATCATCCCCCAGCAGCTGGTTTGTAAACTAACAAATCTGGGCTTCAGCCCCCTTCTCTGCAACTGGCTGCTGGACTTCCTCACTGCCAGACCCCAGTCCGTACGGGTCGGCAGCAACACATCGGACACCATCACGCTGAGTACGGGTGCCCCACAAGGATGTGTGCTAAGCCCCCTGCTCTTCACCTTGCTGACCCACGACTGCACACCCACCTACAGCTCCAACCACTTCGTCAAGTTTGCGGATGACACAACAGTGGTGGGTCTCATCAGCAACAACGACGAGACCCACTACAGGAAGGAGGTGGACCAGCTGGCCGCGTGGTGCACAGACAACAATCTCTTCCTGAATGTGGAGAAAACAAAGGAGATTGTTGTCGACTTCAGGAGAACGCACACCCAACACCCCCACCCACTGACCATCAATGGTGCTGCTGTGGAGCAGGTGAGCAGCACCAAATTCCTGGGGGTGAACATCACCGAGGATCTCTCCTGGAGCAACAACATCACGTCCATCGCCAAGAAAGCCCAGCAGCGCCTCTACTTCCTCCGCAAACTGAAGAGAGCGGGAGCCCCCACACCCATCATGTACACTTTTTACCGAGGCGCCATCGAGAGCATCCTCAGCAGCTGCATCACTGTGTGGTTCGGAAGCTGCACAGCCTCCAGCCGCAAGACCCTGCAGCGCATACTGAACACTGCTGAGAGGATCACTGGCGCCTCACTCCCAACACTCCTGGTCCTTTACACCACCCGCCTCACCCGCAAAGCATTGAGCATTGTGGGTGACCCCTTCCACCCCTCCAACAGCCTCTTCACCCTCCTGCCTTCAGGGAGAAGGTTTCGCAGCCTGAGGTCAAGCACCACCCGACTAAAGAACAGTTTTTTCCACCAGGCTGTCAGGATGCTGAACTCTCTCCCCTCCCTTCCTCCTCTCTCCCCTGCCCCTATTGGACCTGGACTTTAACACCCCACACACACGCACATCCAGCACCAGACACTTTAAAAAAAAAATTTTTTAACGCATTTGAAGTGACTATATTTTATATTTTATATTTTATGTTGATTGTTGTTTGCTGTGCCTTTTTAATTTTAACTTAGTTTTATGCACTTTGTTCCTCGGGATTGTGGGAAACGGTATTTCGATTTTCTGTCTGTGTAAACTGGCTAAGGATTGACAATAAAATTGACTTTGACTTGACTTTGATCTGCCAAACAAAATACCCCCCACCTGTCTCCACCTATCATTTGCCGGGCTTTGTCCTGCCCGCCCGCCTCTCTTCCAGCTTTTTTCTTCCTACCACTGTCATTCTGAAGAATGTCCTGACCTGAAATGTCGCTTGTCCATTCCGTCCACAGATGTTGTCTAATCGTTGTTCCTCCACACACGCTCTGTGTTTTACTCACAATTCCAACATCTGCAGTCCTTTGTGTCTCCATTTTAATTTAAAAAAGACTTGTCCATCTTTTATATCGTCTGGGCCTCTCAGAGTACTTTCCAGACAGTCAAAGATTTTTTGAAATAAAATCACTGCAGTAATGTCAGAAGTCTGGCAACTAATACATGCATTCGCTCTCACTAACAGGAGCATGATAATGACGAGATGATCTATTTGTGATCATGACAATCTAAGAGTAAATATCGGCCCCACACCACTGCTTTGCTCCAAAGTGTTGCCAAGGAATCTTCTCCCTGTCAACCTGAGCAGGTGAGTTTTCCACTGAATGATTCATCCAAAGGTGTGTCCCACTGCTAATACTGCTCACCATCTCCACCACAGTTTGAGTAATTCGAATAAGGGGTTTCCCACTTGACATTGGAAATCTGCAATCTACAAATATATCGCTTGACTTTTAGAAATACCAGCTGTCATAGAAATTAAAAAATGATAAACTTTAAAATAGTTTTATTCTTTAGACTTAACTTTTATTTATTTTTAAATTGCTGTATATTATAAACTGCACTCTTTTCCACCTATATTCTTTGCCATGAAGTAATCTATGACTGCGTGTTCAGCTTTAAATGCTGATAAATGATGGTTGATGGTTGAAGTTCACATATTTTGCACATCTTCTAATCGATATCATGCCAATTCAGTATGTTTTACAGTAACATGTTCACCAGTAACGTCTCTGATCACTGACTATTACATTTTGGCTCCAGTAGCAGATGCTTATTGCGGGACGATCATTCAGAGACCTGAATCATTGACAGAGACACAAGTTCAAATCCCATTTATTCACAAAATGCTGGAGTAACTCAGATGGTCAGGCAGCATCTCGGGAGAGAAGGAATGGGTGACGTTTCGGGTCGAGACCCTTCTTCAGACTGAGTTCAAATCCCATCTTGGTATCTCAGGAAATTTAAATTCAAGTAATTGAATAAATCTGGTGTTCAATGAAATTAATCTCAGTAATCGTTAAATCCTGGATTGTTGTAAGAAAAATCTTTATTTCATGGAAATAAATTTGCTGCCCTTATACATTCATGTTTATGTGTGATTCTGGACTCTTCAATGTTACTGCCTCCTTCAGTCACATGCAATAACTAGAGGACAACAAGTGCCATCATTACTCTTGACATTCATATCCCATGCACAAATATGTAAAAGGGATGTAATGCTGTGGCTCTACAAGACGCTGGTCAGACCGCATTTGGAGGACTCTGAGCAATTTTGGGCCTCATATCTGAGGAAGGATGTGCTGGAGAGGATCCAGAGGAGGTCTACGAGAATGATCCCAGGAATAATTGGATTAACATATGATGAACATTTGATGGCACTGGGCCTGCACTCGCTGGAGTTTAGAAGGACGAGGGGGGAAGCACATTGAACCTTATTGATTAGTAAAAGGCCTCGATATGGTGGATGTGCAGAGGATGTTTCCACTAGAAACATAGAAACACAGAAAATAGGTGCAGGAGTTGACCCTTCGGCCCTTCGAGCCAGCACCGCCATTCAATATGATCATGGCTGATCATTCAAAATCAGTACCCGGTTTCCGGCTTTTTCTCCCACTAGTGGGAGAGTCTAGGTCCAGTGGTCACAGCCTCAGAATTAAAGGATGTTCCTTTTAGGAAAAGAGTTGAGGAAGAATTTCTTTAGTTAGAGGTTGGTGAATCTGTGGAATTCATTGTCATATAAGGCTGTGGAGGCCAAGTCGATGCATATTTTTTAGGCAGAGATAGATAGATTATTGATTAGTACGGGTGTCAGGGGTTATGGGGAGAAGACAGGAGAATGGGGTTGAAAGGGAGAGAGAGATTAGCCATGATTGAAAGGCGCAATAGATTTGATGGGCCGAATGTCCTAATTCTGCGCCTGTCACTTATGACCTGATGAAATAAGTCAGTGTATTGCTGGTCTTTGCCAACTTCTTGAATTCTAACCTGGTCCAGTTTGTGTTCTCTGGAATAACGATGAGGACTGTTTTAATTGTGTGCGTGTGGTCTGAGTGAGAGGAGATGGGGGTAGCCAGGCTGATAGTTGCTATTTTAACATGATCAATTTTGAGCTTAATTAAAAAGTTAACCATGTAAAACAGTGGCCCAAGACATTTTAAAGTTTGAAAAGGGTGCCGTACCAACAGACCAGAAATGGATAAGTTTGATTCATGGTCTTAGCCTGACAACGCAGCTGGAGGATCGCATTGATGCCACTTCATTGCCGGATCATCTGCCATGAGATAGGGAAAGGATGGCAATGGCAGCCGCGCCAAAGGTCTGTCTGCCTTTTCGTCTTTTTTGTTATTTTCAGTGTGTTTTGAAAAGTATGTGTTGATGTTCTCTGGTTTGTTTCAGCTGGGGGGGGGGGTCGGGGGAAACTTTTTTTTCAATCTCTTACCTTGCCAGAGATGTGATTGTTTTCTGGATCGTATCTCCGGTCACTCTGCGGCCTAATATCATGGAGCTGGCGGCCTTGCTCGAGACTGGCTTTGAACCCCACCGCAGGGCCATGGACTTATCATCAGAGCCTGTGATCCCCTGCCTGGGATCGACGCTCCAACCACAGCCTGCGGATTTCAACATCGAGGAGCTCGCAGTCTCGAGTAGAGACTGATGTCGGGAAGCTCCAAAGTTGCAGGAGGTTCGACCAGTCCCAACCAGGCGTCCAATCGCCCGGTGCGGGGGAGCTGAGATCCCCCAGATGCAGGGGCTTGATCGCCCCGATGCGGAGGGCCCGACTGCTGGCTACGGGACCAAGATCGCCCGGACAACGAAGGTTCGAGGCCCCCGCCAAAGAAGGGAAGAGATTGAATTTTTTTTTCCTTTCATCACAGTGAGGAATGTAGAGTCACTGTGGTGGATGTTTATGTTAAAATGTATTTTGTGTGTTTTGTTGCTTTTTATTGGTATGACTGTAGGACAAATCAAATTCCTCGTATGGCTTGGCTAATAAAGTATGATTATGATTAAAACTGTATGGTCCAGTTCTACACTGCCATCATTGAGTCCGTCCTCACCTTCTCCATCGTGGTCTGGTTTGGCTCAGCCACCAAGCACGACATCCGGAGGCTGCAATGGATCGTTCAATCAGCTGAGAAGGTTGTTGGCTGCAACCTTCCCCCCATCAACGAAATGTACACTGCAAGGGCCAGGAAAAGTGTGGGTAGGATCAACTCTGACCCCTCTCACCCTGGCCACAAACTCTTTGAAGCAAACAGCTTTTTTTCCACGAGCAGCAGCTCTACTCAACAGCCAGAAGTCTGTAGTCTCCTTTTGCTCTGGTATTTTATTTCATTCTTCACGTTTAAATTATAATGTTTCATGCTTAATTGTTTACTGTATGTCGTGTTGTTACTTGCGAGCGAAGCACCAAGGCAAATTCTTTGAATTCCATACTTGGCTAATGACATTTATTCAATCAATTAATTCAATTATTACAATCATTGGTCCTTTCTATTCTAATCACTAACAAGTTACCTACGAATGAAAGGTACAAAGTGTAAGAATGCACACACACGCACTTGGTAACATATTGGACTGCAGCCAATGCTGATAATATTCTACACCAGTGGAAGTCAGTCTGTTCAGGAATGGGTTTGAAAAAGTAGAAAACATTAAAAGACTATTCACTGAAAGTAGCAAAAGGTTTTGTCAATTGATAAGCTGTGCCTCAAGATATAGTTTATTTTAGTTAAGATATAGCGTGGAAACAGGCCCTTCGGCCCACTGAGTCTGCACCGACCAGTGATCCCCGTACACTAACACCATCTGACACACACTGGGGACAATTTATATTTATACCAAGCCAATTAACCTACAAACCTGTACACCTTTGGAGTGTGGGAGGAAACCGAAGATCTCGGAGAAAACTCACACAGGTCAAGAGGAGAACGTACAAACTCCGTGCAGACAGGCACCCATAGTCAGGATTGCATCCATCTCTGGCACTGTAAGGCAGCAGCTTTACTGCTACACCATTGTGCCACATTGTACAGGACAAAGCTAGTCACTTTAGCTGTTCCTACTTGGTGAAAAACAGATACAATATTGTTTGGACTTTAAATGTACTTTATGATATTTTTAGAAATATGGCAAAAATTTGACACAATCCTCACAAGTTGACTGTTCTACATGGAGAATGCAAATATAAATGAACACACCAATGGATAATGGCAAAATGAAGAACAGCTACACAAATGACTAGGGAGTGAAACGATGATTAATTAACTTGCTTTGAACAATGTCATATCACTAAATGCAAAATAACCTTTTGAAACCAGAGCATGTTAAGGTATAATCAGGTGTTAGTGCCATTTTTACTTGGGAATTAACATGTTAATAAATGGAATTGTGCAACGTTTCCCACCAATTTTGATTTTCCGCCATGCCCATCCCAGAAGTGAGACATCCTTTGAGTTTACATGAATGAAATAACATCAGAGAGTGTTGGAAATATTCTGCCATTCTGGCAATTTGAAAAGTGAAAATTAGTTACATTTCAGGTCAAAGTTTTTTTTAATCAAAACTGAGAAAAGTTAAAATAAAATAAGTTTTAGGTTTCAGAGAAATGGGGAGAGGGTGGTGGGGGCAAATGGAATTTTGGTAATGATAAACTGAATACTCAGGCAATCCTAGCAAATCATACCGTACATGATGAGTACAATCAGGCCGCACACAAGTACATGTGTAAGATGGTGCAGATGCTGGTTTAAACCGAAGATAGACACAAAATACTGGAGTAACTCAGCGGGACAGGCAACATCTCTGGAGAGAAGGAATGGGTGACGTTTTGAGTCGAGACCCTTCTTCAGACTAATGTATGCAAGAACATCAGGTAGTGCAAAAAGAAAAATAACCAAAGTGCAGAATACATTGTTACAGCTGCAGAGAAACTGCAGATAAAAAATGTGCAAGAGCCGCAATGAGGTAGGTTGGGAGATTGGGACTTATATGAGGTAGGTTCATATAACAGTGGGGAAGAACTTGTTCATGAATCTGCTGGCAGGTGATTTTTCTTCTACCCGACAAGAGGGAATGACGGATATAAGTGGTTCTTGATTGCAGGCCACGTTTCCAAGGAGATGAATGAACTAAATCAATGAACTCGACGCAAATGGGCCTGAGGCTTTGCTTCCATAATCCCTGACACCCTTTGAAGTGACTTTAACTAAAAATACCGTGAAATGCAAAAAGATATATAGTAAAATAACTCACCTGCCCGTGAGGGCTTTTATTCACAAGTCAGTAACCCATTCAAATGTATGGGAGAGTCATTGAAGACAGTCAGACATGGAGCAGAGAAGCCAGATGTAATGTCCAGCATCTGAACACCAGACCATGTCAGTTCTTACGGAAACACCAGGTACCAGAAGGCCTAACTGGACCCAACAATTTTCACGATTATTGATCCAGATTTTGCTGGGAAATGTGGAGTGTCACCCCAATGCACCTGCCAACCATACCCCACATCTGTAGGAAGGAACTGCAGATGCCAGTTTAAAATGAAAAGAGACACAAAAAAATGGAGTAACTCAGCAGGACAGGCAGCATCTCTGGAGAGAAGGAATGGGTGACGTTTCGGGTCGAGACCTGTGTCTGAAGAAGGGTCTCGACCCGAAAAGTCACCCATTCCTTCTCTCCAGAGATGCTGCCTGTCCCGTTGGCAGTGCAGCGTAGGTTCACGAGATTGATCCCTGGGATGGCGGGACTGCCATATGAGGAAAGATTGAAAAGACTAGGGTTTGGATTCACTGGAGTTTAGAAGGATGAGAGGGGATCTTATAGAGACATATAAAATTATAAAAGGACTGGACAAGCTAGATGCAGGAAAAATGTTCCCAATGTTGGGGGAGTCCTGAACCAGGGGCCATAGTCTTAAAATAAAGGGGAGGCCATTTAAAACTGAGGTGAGTAGGAACTTTTTCACCCAGAGAGTTGTGAATTTGTGTAATTCTCTGCCACAGAGGGCAGTGGAGGCCAAATCACTGGATGAATTTAAGAGAGAGTTAAATAGAGATTTAAATAGTTAAATAGAGTTAAGAGAGAGTCTGGGGGCTAGTGGTATGAATCTGGAGGTATGCGTTTTCACACCTTTTGCCCGATGGGAGAGGAGAGAAGAGGGAGTGGCCGGAATAAGACTGGTCCTTGATTATGCTGCTGGCCCTGCTGAGGCAACGTGAAGTGTAGATGGAGTCAATGAAAGGGAGGTTGGTTTGCATGGTGGTCTGGGCTGCGTCCATAATTCTCTGCAATTTCTTGCGGTATTGGATGGAGCTGTTCCCAAACCATGCTCGTTATGCATTTCGATAAACGGCTTTCTACAGTGCAACTGCAGAACTTGTTGATAGTTTTGGGGGGCATGCCAAGCTTCTGAAGCCTTCTAAGGAAGTTGAGGCATTGGTGTGCTTTCTTGGCCATTGTATCGATATGGAAAGTACAGCATGAGTTGCTATTTACTCTAAGAAACCTTCAAAGCCATCAATGTATACCTGGGTATGTGTTCCACTTACTTCCTCAAATTGATCCTTTCGTGTTCTTGTTCTATGTCTGTATAAAACTTGAGAGACTTCAAGGTACAACAGAAGTCTTTATTACATTAACTCAATGCTGGCAGCAAGACAACTGAAATGGCTGCAACCACACAATCTGACTACACACTCACACACTGTGTACAGCCAAGATAACTATGTATAAAACATCTTCCTTTATCCTGTGCAGCGCCACCTGCTGCACGGGAGGAGCAACGGGTCCTCCCACCCCACATGGTCCACCAAACATCACACTCCCCCCTTCCAGTTTGAACATCTATATTCCTGAATGAGTCGCCTTGGGGTATTGTCAAACCGTAATGCATTTTTGCTGTGTCTTGCATCGCCATTCTGAAATGAGTTATCAGTCTTTCTGTAAGACATAATCTGTACTCCGCTTGCAGTGGTTCTGTAATGCATTGTTTTTGTAGCTACGATGTTCTTGTTGTCCCCCAGAGCATGCTTTCCATCTCTTGCCATTGAATACCGCTTTTGCTTCTGAAGAGTATTATTAGTTTCAAGTCAAGTCAAGTCAAGTCAAATTTATTTGTCACATACACATACTCGATGTGCAGTGAAATGAAAGTGGCAATGCCTGCGGGTTGTGCACAAAAATAATTACAGTTACAATAAATAAAGTTAATAAGTTACTAAACATAGCACCAAAAGTGTCGACAAAAATTTAGTCTCTGGGGTTATCAAAGTTGACAGTCCTGATGGCCTGTGGGAAGAAGCTCCGTCTCATCCTCTCCGTTTTCACAGCGTGACAGCGGAGGCGTTTGCCTGACCATAGCATCTGGAACAGTCCGTTACTGGGGTGGCAGGGGTCCCTCATGATCTTGCTTGCTCTGGATCTGCACCTCCTGATGTATAGGTCCTGCAGGGGGACGAGTGTAGTTCCCATGGTGCGTTCTTTGGAAGCGTTGAGTCCATTGAACTCATCAATAAATGCTTCACAGTGAAGAAGGTGATGCTCTGGTTCCCAAGTGTCTTCATTACCTCCATAGCCTTTCCATCTATAAGGTACTCCCACTTCCCCTTTTTAGTTTTCCTTTTGTCGACAGTCTTCTCCACCTCATATAGATCTCCTGAAGCCATATCCACTTCCAGAGGCGGTCGCTGCTTGCTTGCTGGTGTTGCTGCTGTTGTTTCGGCGGCCCTATTACCTGAGTGCTCCTTTGCAGACTGACGGCAGAGTTCCTTGTCGACGGAGTCCATCCGACTGAACGGGACTGGTCTTGGTTTGAAGAACTTAGGGCCGGCATCGTCTTTGAGTATGAGCCGTGCCTTCATCTTTGTGCAGTGCCCGAGTCCAGGTGCGAAAACGGCCGGAAACTGATCAAGAACCTTCTGCAGGTTGGTCTCCCACTTGCTGACCACGTTGCAGTCCGTGGTAGATGACAATGACATAGTTGATCCATCGTAGATCAAGGTGTTCATGTCAAGCTTGAAAGCACGGATCCAGTCGATGGCGCACAGGGATGTACCTTCTTTGCCAACGACGATCAGCGGCAAACATCTGTGTCAGACCATTACAGGAAACGGCGACAGTGCATTTGACTTTCATGGGAATGGCCCGTCGTCCGTATCCGAAAAGGCGGATGTTGGCCGGTTTCAGTTTTGGCGATCCGATCCTCTCCCAGGTGTCCTTACCCACTAGCGAGACAGCCGCACCAGTGTCCACCTGGAACTGTAGATCAACGTTCCAGACCCGCAGCGAAATCCTCGGCTTGTCGGTGATCGTGGACACACCGAGCACTTCAATAGAAATGGTCTCCGCAATTTGGTCGACTGTGTTTTGCACTTTCTTGCCCTTTCTCAGCTTTCCTACGGATTGACACACTGCTTGGAGATGACCTTTTCAGTAACAGGCATAACAAACGGACTCGATATACGGGCACTCATGGTGATGATGAGCAGTCGAGTCAGGGTTTCAATCCTCCCCCTACAGGGGAGCGGCTCTTCTAAAACTGCCCCTTCTTCTCCGGATTTGCTCTGGGTCGATCAAATGGTTTCTGGCATTGCAGACGAGTCTGACAAACTGTATGCATGTGTTGCGGACGAGTCTGACGAACTGTATGCACCTCTTGAGGGAGCTTCGACGCTGTATCGCCGGCCATTTTGTGCAGTTCTTTACTTAGCAGCTCGGCCATCTGAGCACACTCTTTAATGAGGCGTCCGATTCCTTGAGAATGGCCTGCTGGATGAATGCGTGCCTGCAGCCCATGACCAGTCTATCCCACAACGCATTGTCTTGGCACTTTTCTCATCATTGAGCTTTAAAATCACATGCCTTTGCCTTGGTGCGAAGTTCGGCAAGAAATTTGGTGATAGATTGCCTTTCCTGTTGCACTGTCTGGTAGAAATCGAGGCGAGCTACGGGGAAATTTTGACTTTCTTCGTAATGCAGCTGCAAAGCCGTTGTGATTTCAGCATATGAAACTTCAGTTACTTCTTCTGTAAGTAAATTTTGAAGTAGTGCAAATGTTTCTGGAGACATTGATGAACACAAGACAGCCTTCTTCCTCAGGTCAGTCATAATTCCCATACTTTCAAAACAAAACTCAATGCGCATTAAATACGACGACTACCTTTCTCGCTCGGGATTGAAACGATCAAATTGCCGAGACATGTTTTTTTTTTAAATTGAAAAAAATAGGCTCTTATCTGGGTCTTTGGACACAATCCGAAGTGTCCCACTCGTAACACCACTTTCGTGTTCTTGTTCTATGTCTGCATAAAACTTCAGAGTTTTCAAGGTACAACAGAAGTCTTTATTACATTAACTCAATGCTGGCAGCAAGACAACTAAAATGGTCGCAACCACACGATCTGACTGCACACTCCGCACTGTGTACAGCCAAGATAACTGTGTACAAAACATTTCCCATTGTCCTGTGCAGCACCACCTGCCGCATGGGAGGAGCAATGGGTCCTCCCACCCCACACGGACCACCAAACATCACAGATCCCTATCTCCTTTGTCTTGCTGACACTTGAGGGAAAGGTTGTTGTCTTGACACTGGGTTAAGTGTTTCTCAATCTCTTTCCAGTACTCCATGTTATCATTATTTAATTATATGGCCCACTACGGTGGTGTTGTCTGCAAATTAAAAATAAAAAGAGTTGGTTTGGTATTTGGCTGCACAGTCGTGGGTGTGCAAGGAGTTAAGAATGGGGGGCTGAGAACACATCCTTGTGGAGCACCAGTGTTGAGGATTATTGTAGAGGATAATTTGTCACCTACCCTCTGATTGTAGTCTGTTGGTCTGGAAATAGAGGATCCAGTTGTAGAGATGAGTGCCGACTACAAGTTGTGGCAGTAGGTGAACTGCAGTGGGTCAAGGCAGCTTGGTAGACCGGGTTTAATGCGTTCCATAATTAGCCTCTCAAAGCACGTCATGATGGTGGAAGTCAAGGCCACTGGATAGTAATCGTTAAGCAGAGGTCTTGCTTTTCTTTGGCACCGGGATGATAGTGGACTTTTTGAAGCAGGTGGGTAGCTCGGAACAGAGTAGGGAGAGATTAAGGATGTCCGTGACCACTCCCGTTAGTTAGTCCACACAGTTCCTACGGATGTGGGGCCAGGGACTCCTTCCGGGCCAGTTGCTTTCCATGGGTTCACCCTCAGTGAGGCCAATCTAACTTCTACAACAATGACCCTGGGAAGAGCACACTTGAGTCTGATGGGATAGATGTCTTAATCCCTTTGGCCTTCTGCTCAAAGTGTGCGTAGGTAGGGCCACTCTATCACCAGCGATGTTGCCCGACTTTACTTTGCAGCCAGTTATAATATTCAGACCTTGCCACAGTCTGCGGGTGTCCAAATGTTTATACTGGGACTCAAGTGTGTCTCTTGGCATCCTTGATGGCGTTGTGAAGATCATGGCAAGCATTCTTGTACCGCTCAGGACCACTTGTCTTGTATGCAGCCGACCTGGCCTTCACCTGGGGATGTACCTCACCATTCATGCATGGTTTCCGGTTGGGGAACACTCAGATTGTCTTCTTCAATCCGCACTCCTCTACACACTTGCTGATGAAGTCAGTCACGGCAGTGGTGAACTCATTCAGCTTGGCTGCAGAATCCCTGAATATGGACCAGTCCACTGACTCAAAGCAGTCGTGTGGGATGTCATCCATGTCCACCGACCAGCATTGAGCAGCTCTCTGTACCGGATCTTCCTGCATCAGTTTTCCTCTGTAGGCCTGAAGTAGAAACACAGCTAGGTCAGATTTCCTGAACTATGGCTGAGGAATTGAGCGGTCGGCATCTTTTACGGATGTGTAGTAGGGCTCACGGGCGATCTGGCCCCTTGTGGGGCAAAAGACATGCTATCGTGCTTGGGTAGCAGGCCCCTGAGGTTGTGTTGATGGTGGTCCCCAGCTACAATAACTGGGGCTGCAGGGTGTTTTGTCTTAAGGCTATTGATAGTGGAGTGCGGTTCATTCAGAGCAAGCTTGGCGTTCGCTTGGGGAGAGATGTCGACTGCTGTCAGGATAGCTGAGGTAAAGCCCCTGGGCAGGTAGTAGGGACGGCCCTCCGCAGTCCAATATTCCAGGTCCTCCAAGCTCCTCCTGCTGTCAAGTGAGGAGAGAATGATCGACAAGATATTAAAGTTTGACTTTTCTGGATTCAAATTTGGCTAGAAAGCTTTAAAATTGAATTTCTACAGCTTAGAGTTTCAGATGTGTGGCACTTGCTTTATAAATATTATAATAAAAATAAGAGTCTCTATATTTGTGTGAGTACAGCTCGAAGGCAGCAAAAAGACCATTTTGTGCAAACTGCAGAATATTTGTTGTCACTACTGAAATTCTCTCCTGCGTTGCTGGTTCATATATAGTGTGGCTGGTAGAAAGCTTTTTAAAGCAGTCACCATTTCAACCTTTGTTGACAGTCAGGTGCAGATGATCTCAGATGATGCCAACGCCGCAAGAATCCACTAGTTTCTGCACCGAGGGCAAGTGTAGAGTAACATTTTTCTTTGCAATGTTGTTTTAGTCATTGATCCCATTGTATGAGAGAGCTCTGAAGAAGTTGTACACAAGCATACTCTTTGACAACTTGCCTACGCTGACCTGTGAAGCTACAGCAAGCAAGTATTTTATTGTTCCAGTTTATTTCCAGTGCATATAACAAATATACAGTCTTGGCTTTTCACTCTTGAATCTGCCCCAGCCCTATCTGCCTGCATTTGATTCATATCCTCCTATCTGTCTACTTAGGTCCTGTCTAAATGTCTCCTAAACGTGATGATTACATCTGACTCGAACGCCTCTTGGAGCAGCAAGTTCCAAGTATAAATCACTCTGTAAAAAAAATCGTTCCCCTCAAATCCTCTTTAAAACTCCTTCCTCTCATCTCAAACCGCCAGCAGGCACCAAGATTCCCACCAGGAAAGCATTGTTCCACCACAACCCTCTGCCTCAGATCACCAAGGAGGGGAAGAAAGGTTCTTGTCCAGAGGCACCTCCTACTTCAGCTGTCCAGGGAGCAGTGAACTCTGAAAGCAAGGTTTACCACGTCATTATCTGCTATATGCCATCTGCTCCACATTGACAAAACCTGGACTGTTCCCCCTTTCTGATACCGAATGGTCTGTCCTCAGCAGAGGCCTCACCTTTGTTCCCCTCCTCCCCCACCTCAACAAGTTCCGGGTCCGCCAGGACGTACAGCTTTTCTCCCATCGCCTCCACCTCCGGGCCTTTTTCGATGTGAAGGAGTCCTCACCACCCAGTGATGATCCCTTCTCCCGTCTCCATCGGTCCCCCTCCTATTGGATCCCCCAGAATGGCCCTCTACCCTCTCTAGACCTCTTTATTTCTAACTGCCGGCGTGACATCAACCGTCTCAACTTTTCCACTCCCCTTGCCTACTCTAACCTCACCCCCTCTGAACGTACAGCCCTCTGCTCACTCTGCAGCAACCCCGACATTATCATCAAACCCGCCGAAAAGGGAGGTGCTGTGGTAGTCTGGCGCGCTGACCTGGCGACAACTCTCAGACACCTCCTCCTACTTATCCTTGGACCATGATCCCACAGATGAGCACCAGGCCTTAATATCAAACACCATTACTGATTTCATCACTTCTGGCTGTCTGCCCTCCACAGCCTCCAACCTTATCGTTCTCCAGCCCTGCAAGGCCCAGCGTTGCCTTCTCCCCAAAATCCACAACTGCCCTGGCAGACCCATTGTTTTCTGCCTGCTCCTGTCCCACTGAAATGATGTCCATGTACCTCGACTCCATCCTATCCCCCCCGATCCAATCTCTCCCAACCTATGTCCACGATACCTCACATGCCCTTCATCTCTTTAATGACTTCCACTCTCCGAGCCCCCACTCCCTCATCTTTACTATGGATGTTCAGTCACTCTACACCTCCATCCCCCACCAGGAAGGCCTTAAAGCCCTCGTTTCTTCCTCGACCGCAGAACCAGCCAATTTCCCTCGACTAACACTCTACTCTATCTAGCGGAGCAGGTCCTCACCCCCAACTCTGTCCACAGACCCCTACAGTCCTTTTAGATGAGGCAGAGGTTCACTTGCACCTCCTCCAACCTCATCTACTGTATCCGTTGTTCAAGATGTGGACTCTTATACATCGGCAAGACCAAACGCAGACTGGCCGATGGTTTCGCAGAACACTTTCGCTCAGTCCCCCTGATCCAACCTGATCTCCCGGTTGCTGGACACTTTAATTCTCCTTCCCATTCCCACACAGACCTTTCTGTCCTAGGTCTCCTCCATTGTCAGAGTGAGGCTAAACGCAAATTGGAGGAACAGCATCTCATATTTCACTTGGGCAGCTTGCAGCCCAGTGGTATGAATATTGATTTCTCTCACTTCAGGTAGCCCTGGCATTCCCTCTCTCTCCATCCCTCCCCCACCCAAGTCACACGAGCTCTTTTTCACCCTACAAACAGCTTACAATGGCCTGTTTCCTTTCTCATCGTTACTTTTTGCATATCTTTCATCCATTGTTCTTTATCTCTCCACATCACCGTCTATATCTCTCATTTCCCTTATCCCTAACCTGTCTGAAAAGGGTCTCGACCCAAAATGTCACCCATTCCTTCTCTCCAGAGATGCTGCCTGTCCCGCTGAGTTATTCAAGCTTTTTGTGTCTATCTTTGGTTTAAACCAGCATCTGCAGTTCCTTCTTACAGATCTCGAAAGTCCTTTCAGGTTAGGCAGAGGTTCACCTGAACGTCCTGAAACCTCATCTACTGTATCCGTTGTTCAAGATGTGAACTCTTATACATCGGCGAGACCAAACGCAGACTGGGCAATTGTTTAGCGGAACACCTTCACTCAGTCCACCTGAACCAACCTGATCTCCCGGTTGCTGGACACTTTAATTCTCCTTCCCAATCCCACACTGACCGTTCTGTCCTATGTCTCTTCCATTGTCAGAGTGAGGCTAAACGCAAATTGGAGCAACAGCATCTCATATTTTGCTTGGGCAGCTTGCAGCCCAGTGGTTCGAATATTGATTTCTCTCACTTCAGGTAGCCCCGGCATTCCCTCTCTCTCCATCCCTCCCCCACCCAAGTCGCACTAGTTTCTCATTTTCCCTACAAACAGCTAACAATGGCCTGTTTCCTTTATTATCATTGCTTTTTTGCATATCTTTTATACATTGTTCTTTATCTCTCCACATCATCGTATATATTTCTCGTTTCCCTTATCCCTAACCAGGATCCCTAAGGGTCTCAATCCGAAACGTCACCCATTCCTTCTCTCCAGAGATGTTGCCTGTCCCGCTGAGTTACTCCAGCATTATCAGAATTAAACCCCATTTCCCACTGGTCCCCTGTTCCAACTGATCTAAATCTTGTTTTGACCTTAGATATCCTTTTTCACTGTCCACTAAATACCCAATTTTGGTATCATCTGCAAAGTTACTAATAATGTTAGCAACATTGACATCCAAATCACTAATATAGATAATAAACAATAGTGGCACCTTATAACGCAGCACTGATTCTACCTGCTGTCCTTCAACTCCAGGATAATTCTGCAACCTTCCACAACTACCCTTCAACTCCAGAATAATTCTGAATCCCATGGAATAGCTCACCTTGAATTCCATGTAATCTAACTTTTCAGAATAGCCTACCATGTAAGAACCTTGAGGAAGGGTCTTTGAGCTAAACATTGATAATTTTTTCTCTTCACACAGACCTGGCCTGCTGAGTATTTCCAGCATTTTCTATCATTGTTTTAGATTCCCAGCGTCTACAATTTTTACTTTGAAAATTAAGCCTGAATGTCGTCTGAGCCTTGCGAAGTGTGAAAATGCACACCAGAAGATTCAGGGACAGTTTCTTCCCAGCTGTTATCAGGCAATTGAATCGTCCTACCACAGCCAGAGAGCACTACCATCTACCTCATTGGTGACCCTCAGACTAAACTTGATCAGATTTTACTGGCTTTACTTTGCACCAAACGTTATTCCCTTATCATGTAACTGTACCCTGTAAATGGCACGCTTGCAATCATGTATTGTTTTCCCGCTGACTGGATAGCACGCAACAAAAACTAAACTGGACATGCCGGTGTGAATAACTTCATTTGCCAACGAGTTTTGTCCAGCTTAACAATGGTGAAACAATAGCAAACGTTTTTACTTCTAGCCTTAAGATAGAAGTCATTAATGAAGCAAGTGGGGACTGTGAGGCCAGGGACCCTCCCCTGTAGATGCTGCAACAATATCCCACATTTAGAATGATTGATGCTAAAAGTTAATTTCAGATCCAAACTAGTGAGCCAAAAGACAAATGCTGTAGATAATGAAAATCATAAATAAAAAATAAAAAAAGGCCTGAAATACTCAGCAATCAAGCTGTAAGAATTTGGCTAAGATTTTTTATTTAATTGTATTTGCTATATTAATTATATTTGAGTGTTTTAAATTGTATGTGAATCAGCCCTTCTAAATGTGTTCTCTTAGTGTTTGAACTGTCCCAAATATGTGTGGGTTTGCAGGTTAATTGGCCTCTGCAAATTGGTGCTAATGTGTAGGGAGTAGATGGAAAGTGGGATAACATAGAGCTCGTGTGAGCAGCGGATTGATGGTCAGCATGTACTTGCTGGGCCGAATGGCCTGTTTCCAGGCTGTATCTCTAAACTAATTTAAACTGGTGCAGCCATGACATTCTCCTCAATCACTACTTGCTTGTTTCCACACTCGTTAAAACCCTCCCAACTAGCACTGGCAAACCTCCCTGTAAGGATACAGAGTCCCTTCCATTTAATAATAATAATAATAATAATAATGCATTACATTTATATAGCGTTTTTCATATACTCAAAGACGCTTTACAGGGATTTAGAGAACATAGGGAAGTGAATAAATAGATAAATAAGTAAACGAACAGAGAAAAGAGACAGAAGGTGAGGTGACCTTCAGTGGTTGAAGGCAGTACTGAACAGGTGAGACTTCAGTGATGTTTTGAATGTGGTGAGTGTGGAGGAGTCTCTGACGGTTTGGGGTAGTGAGTTCCATAGGGTGGGAGCAGCGATGGAGAAAGCCCTGTCCCCCCAGGATCTGAGTTTGGTCCGGATGTGGGGGGATAGGAGATTGGCAGCAGCAGAGCGGAGGGTGCAGGTGGGAGTGTGCCTGTGGAGGAGGTCGGTCAGGTAGGATGGGGCCAGGTTATGGAGGGCTTTGTAGGTCATGAGGAGGATTTTGTACTGGATTCTCTGGGGGATGGGGAGCCAGTGGAGTTTGTAAAGGACGGGGGTGATATGGTCACGGATCGGGGTGTGGGTGAGTAGACGGGCAGCGGAGTTTTGAATGTATTGAAGTTTACAGATGATTTTTGAGGGTGCGCCATAGAGGAGGCTGTTGCAGTAGTCCAGACGGGAGGTGATGAAGGCGTGGATGAGGGTTTCTGCAGCTGTGGAGGAGAGGGATGGACGGAGACGGGCAATGTTTTTGAGGTGGAAGAAGGCTGTCTTTGTGATGTGTTTGATGTGTTTGTCGAAGGAGAGGGTTTGATCAAAGATGATTCCAAGATTCCGGATGTGAGGGGTGGTGGATACTGGGAGACCATCAATATTGAGGATGAAGTTTTGGGTGGATTTGGTGAGCGTTTTTGGACCAATGATGATGATTTCAGATTTGTTGCAGTTGAGTTTGAGGAAATTTGATTGAAGCCAAGATTTTATTTCAGTGATGCAGTTTGTCAGTGTAGAGTGTGTGGTGGTGGAGATTGACTTGGTGGAGATGAGGAGCTGGATATCATCGGCGAAGCAGTGGAAGTTGAGACCATGACGGCGGATTAATTGACCAAGGGGGAACAGGTAGAGGATGAAGAGGAGGGGGCCAAGGACTGAGCCTTGGGGGACACCTTGGGGGAGGGGAGCGGTGGGGGATTTACAGTTGTTAATGGAGATGAACTGGTGCCTGTCAGAGAGGTAAGATTTGAACCAGGATAGGGCTGTGCCGGTGATGTTAAAGGAGGTTTCAAGTCGGGTGAGGAGAATGGAGTGATTTATGGTGTCAAAGGCGGCGCTGAGGTCAAGTAGGATGAGGATGTTGAGGTTGCCAGCGTCGGAGGAGAGGAAAAGGTCGTTTGTGATTTTGAGGAGCGCAGTTTCAGTACAGTGGTTGGAGCGGAATCCGGATTTGAAAGTTTCATACAGGTTATTGGTAGAGAGGTGGTATTTGAGTTGGGAAGCTACAGCACGTTCCAAAACTTTGGACAGAAAGGGTAGGTTGGAGATTGGTCTGAAGTTGTTTGGAGTGTCAGGGTTGAGACCAGTTTTTTTCAGAATGGGGGTGACAGCAGCGATTTTGAGGGATGGCGGGACGATGCCAGTGGACAGGGAGGAGTTTATTGTTGCACTGATAAGTGGAGAGAGAGCAGGAAGGCAGGCCTTGACAAAGCTGGAGGGGATGGGGTCCAGAGAGCAGGTGGCAGTTTTTATTCCTGTGAAGAGGTCAGAGAGGTCAGTAGTGGAGACTGGGGAGAACTGAGGCAGGGGTTGACAGGATAAGGGGGGGGCAGGTGGTTTGAGGGGGAGCAGGTGCGTTGGTGGTTAAGGTGCTGTAGATGCTGTCTATTTTGCTTTGGAAGAATGAAAGGAAAGTGGTGCATTTGTCAACTGTGAATGATTGGGAGATGGTGTCCAGGGGGCTGAGGAGTTTGTTTATTGTAGAGAAGAGTGTTTTGGGGTTTCCGGAGCCAGAGTGAATTATTTGAGAGTAGTAGGTGGAGTGGGCAAGGGAGAGGGCATCTTTGTAGTGCTGCAGGTGGTCTTTGTAGCCTTGGGAGTGAATTGTGAGACCTGTTTTGTTGCGGAGTCTTTCAAGTTGGCGGGCATGAGTTTTCATCATGCGGAGTTCGGGGGTAAACCAGGGAGCAGAGTGGGTGAAGGAAACTGTTTTGGTTTTTATAGGTGCAAGCTGGTCGAGGCAGGAGGAGAGAGTGTGGTTGTAGTAGTCAGTGAGGTCAGAGGGGCTGTGGAGGTCAACGAAGGGAGAGGCGGAGATTTTTTCAGAGAGGGTGGATGAGAGCGAGGTAGGTGAAACAGAGTTCAGCTTACGGAAGTTGATTTTGCGTTTTTGCTTTGGAGCTGGGGTGGGAATGTTGACAGACATGGTGATGGCTAAGTGATCAGAGAGGGTGGGGTCGGAGCCAGAGAGGTGATGTAGATTTAGTCCAGTGGAGCAGACAAGGTCCAGAATGTGTCCACGGTTATGGGTGGGAAAATTGACGTGTTGAGTGAGGTTAAAGCAGTTGAGTATTTCAGTGAAGTCAGCGGTTATTGTGGAGTCAGTGGAGTCCATATGGATGTTGAAATCACCGAGGAGGAGGATTGAGGGGGAGAGAGAACAGAACTGGGTCAGAAAGTCAGAGAAGTCAGAAATGAATGATGGGTGTGGTTTGGGAGGGCGGTAGATAACTGCCATGACTAATTTTGTGTGGCCAGAGAGTTTGAAAGCCAGGTGTTCAAATGAAGGAGCAGATGAGATGGAGATGAGGTTGATCTTGAAGTCCTGTCGGTGAATTACGGCAATCCCACCACCTCGGCCTTCCGAGCGTGGTTTATTGATGTAGGAGTATCCGTTGGGTGTAGTGAGGTTGAGTGGGAGGTAATCCAGAGGTTGTTGCCAGGTTTCTGTCAGACAGAGGAAGTCCAGTTTATTTTCCAGGATGAAGTCATTCAGAATGTGGCTTTTATTGTTGAGGGACCGGATATTGAACAGAGTGAGCTTCATGTTGCTTTGTGTGGTGTGGATGGACACGGGTGATTTAACCAGGGCTTGTAGACAGGGGGCGCGTTCGTGTGCGTTATTGTGATGACGTAATGGACGAGTGGAAGTCCGCTCAGCTGACCAGAGTGCAGGGATGGAGTGACCGGTCTGGGAGTAAACAAACTTGTGACCGGAGCCTCTGTGGATGTATCTGGGTCGTCGTAGAAGTCCGTGGTTGATGATGGCAGAGATGCATGGCGGAGTGGAGTGGTTGTTGAGCTGGAGCAGCCTCGCAGCGAAGTTCTTCAGTGCCACGCCAGGCAGGAGCGAAGGAGCATAGAGCCCGGAGAAGTTAGCCGGCAACCGCGGGCTAGCAGACCAAAACGTCACAACAGGCACAACAGGCTGATCCAGAGCAAGGCCTATGAGGAGGACCGAGGAAGCTGAGCAGCCTGAGGGTTAATAGGGAGCTGAGGACGTGCAGGCAGAGGAGGTAGCCGGGCAGCTGTTAGCGTTAGCAACTAGCGAGTAACCTGCAGCTCGATGACTGCAGCGGTGGCTAGCAGGGAGCTAGCTAGTTAGCTGTCCAGGTAACCCACAGGGGAGCAGTCCAAGCCAGCAGAGACAGGAGCACAGACAGGAGTGAGAAGTCCAAGGGTGCGGAGGCAGCGGTGGAAGAGCTGGGCAGATGATACCAGGAGGGTCAAGCAGAAGGATTAGTCCAAGCAGAAGGATTTATGCAAACAGAGAAAATCTTTTCAAAAACAGCAAAATTAATACAAACAGAGAAGTGGTGAGAAGCGGCGAACAAACAACGCCAGCGTCCTCTCACGTCACTTCCGGAAAGGTTTCATCTTTCCGGAAAGATGAAACCTGGCACATTGTACAAGTACGACTGGTGTGTAATTAGTGAGTTCTCACCTGCTCAAGGTGAGAGAGAAAGATGGAGATACTGATGTAAATCAATGACCCCTGCTCAGAACATAATAAAACCCTGAACTACTTGCTGAGTTTTGGAATACATCTGTGTGTGAAGGATATGTGGGAAGGAACTGCAGATGCTGATTTAAACCGAAGATAGACACAAAAATGCTGGAGTAACTCAGCAGGACAGGCAGCATCTCTGGAGAGAAGGAATAGGTATGTGTGAAGGATATCCCTTGTGAAAAATATCCTCTGTGTGTGAAGGATATTCTGATGAGTCAAAAGCTACTAAACATCAAACAACTTAAAGTGTCAAAAAATATATAAATTTATATATATTTACAAACCATTTAAAGCAATCAAATGTAACCAATAAGGCAAATACAATTCGTTAAAAACATTACTTATAAATGTATGCAGTTCTTTCATGCAGTTGTTCCTGTAGCTCGAATCAATGTGTTGGATGGTAATGTTTCTAAATCAATGTGTTTGTGGATCCCACACCATGACTAACCTTTCAATGGACAGTGTCTCAACAAAGGTCCCAGCTGACTATTCACCCCATCTAGTGGCTGAATGAATCACTGCAAGTATTTAGAAACCAGTAGCAAATAAGGAAACATCGCTGGCTAGAATTGTGGTTGAATGTTTCGATTGATCTGACAACGTATAAGAGTCCGCATCTTATGCCATTTTGTGACATACTTTCCTAAGGTATAACTGTCGGTCACATCCAGAACAAGACAAATCATGTCTGACGAATCTTATAGAATTTTTCAAGGATGTAACTAGAAGAGTGGATAAGGGAGAACCAGTCGATGTGTTATATCTGGACTTTCAGAAGGCCTTCGACAAGGTCCCACATAGGAGATTGGTGTACAAACTTAAAGCACACGGTATTGAGGGTTCAGTGTTGAGGTGGATAGAAAGTTGGTTGGCGGACAGGAAGCAAAGAGTAGGAATAAACGGGTCCTTTTCGGAATGGCAGGCAGTGACTAGTGGGGTACCGCAAGGCTCAGTGCTGGGACCCCAGTTATTTACAGTGTATATTAATGATTTGGACGAGGGAATTGAATGCAACATCTCTAAGTTTGCGGATGACACGAAGCTGGGTGGCAGTGTTAGCTGCGAGGAGGATGCTAGGAGGCTGCAGAGTGACTTGGATAGATTAGGCGAGTGGGCAAATGCATGGCAGATGCATGGCGGCAAGAACAGGAAAGCAGAGCATTACCTGAATGGTGACCGATTGGGAGAAGGGGAGATGCAACGTGACCTGGGTGTCATGGTGCACCAGCCATTGAAAGCAAGCATGCAGGTGCAGCAGGCAGTGAAGAAAGCGAATGGTATGTTGGCATTCATAGCAAGAGGATTTGAGTTTAGGAGCAGGGAGGTTCTGCTGCAGTTGTACAGGGCCTTGGTGAGACCGCACCTGGAGTATTGTGTGCAGTTTTGGTCTCCTAACCTGAGGAAAGACGTTCTTGCCTTAGAGGGAGTACAGAGAAGGTTCACCAGATTGATCCCTGGGATGGCGGGACTTACATATGAGGAAAGACTAGATAGACTGGGCTTGTACTCGCTGGAATTTAGAAGACTGAGGGGGGATCTTATAGAAACATATAAAATTCTTAAGGGGTTGGAGAGGCTAGATGCGGGAAAATTGTTCCCGATGTTGGGGGAGTCCAGAACCAGGGGTCACAGCTTAAGGATAAGGGGGAAGTCTTTTAGGACCGAGATGAGAAAACATTTCTTCACACAGAGAGTGGTGAGTCTGTGGAATTCTCTGCCACAGAAGGTAGTTGAGGCCAGTTCATTGGCTATATTTAAGAGGGAGTTAGATGTGGCCCTTTTTGCTAAAGGGATCAGGGGGTATGGAGAGAAGGCAGGTACAGGCTACTGAGCTGAATGATCAGCCATGATCATATTGAATGGCGGTGCAGGCTCGAAGGGCCGAATGGCCTACTCCTGCACCTATTTTCTATGTTTCTATGTTTCTAAGACCACCAACAAAATTGCAACATCCTTATCTTACTGATAATGGAGGGTGAACAGAGAAGATGAGGATGGATTTTGTGGGTGACATTTTGGGTCGAGACCCTCATACCTTTCATCCTCAGGTTTGAAGAAGGGTCTCGATCTGAAACGTCACCCATTCCTTCTCTCCAGAGATGCTGGCTGTCTCGCTAAGCGCCTTTACCACCTTAGACAACTGAGGAAATTCAGAGTGTCTCTGAGGATCCTTCATTGCTTCTACTCTGGGGCTGTAGAGAGCATCCTGTCCGGCAACATTACAGTCTGGTTTGGGAACAGCTCTGCCCAGGTCAGGATGGCCCTGCAGAGAGTAGTGCGTTCGGCAGAACGCACCATGGGAACTACACTCGTCCCCCTGCAGGACCTATACATCAGGAGGTGCAGATCCAGAGCAAGCAAGATCATGAGGGACCCCTGCCACCCCAGTAACGGACTGTTCCAGATGCTACGATCAGGCAAACGCCTCCGCTGTCACGCTGTGAAAACGGAGAGGATGAGACGGAGCTTCTTCCCACAGGCCATCAGGACTGTCAACTTTTATAACCCCAGAGACTAAATTTTTGTCGACACTAATAGTAACTTATTAACTTTATTTATATGCTGTAACTGTAATTCTTTTTGTGCACAACCCGCAGGCATTGCCACTTTCATTTCACTGCACATCGTGTATGTGTATGTGACAAATAAATTTGACTTGACTTGACTTGAGTTACTCCAGCATTTTGTGTCTATCTTCGGTGTCAACCAGCATCTGCAGTTCCATCCTACACAAGATGGATTTTGTTGTGCTTTATCTGCATTGGCTATTGACCAATCAGTATCTCTGCATACAAGGATACAAAATGCACTAACTTTAAAACACATTTTCACAAGAAATGCAATTACCCAATTAACACAAGTAAAGGGAAGTGTGATACATATTTCTTGCTGGTCAGGTTTTACAATAAATATTTAGATCATAGCACATAAATATAGAACAGTAACGAATCCTTCAGGTTTGTGGACCCCAAGATCCCTTTGTTCCCACGGTAGACTCTAGTATAAAACCACAACAATAAATCAGCAATTATAATACATTCATAATAATTATTCACAATAAGCAATATATATTCAAACAGTTGAATAGTTACTGAGAAAGCAAAATAATTGACATATTTCCGTTCCACTGATCTCTGATTGAAATTTCTGCCGGGTTCTAATGTAAGTCGACAAGTTCAGCCGGTATATGTTCCATTCTTACATTTAATGGTTTCTTTATTGCCTCTTTTTAAAATTCATTTTAGGAAGGATTGCACAAGGCTGGTAAAGCCAGTATAGAGCATTCCTAATGACACTGTATCAATGGTTTGGATGAGAAAGTACACGGCATGATTAGCAAGTTTGCTGATAATGCAAAAGTGGGTGGTTTTGCAGATAGTGAAGACGGATGTCCGACTACTCTGATCTGGACACGGAGGTGCCTGGGTTGATCATCTGCAGATGAGAAGTGTCCCGTGAAGCAGAGTGGATCGCGAGCAACAACCAGGCCTCAGTTTAAAAAGTTACACCTTGGATTCCTATTAAATCTTTCCGGGCCCAGCACTGAGCCCCGGCACTGAGCCCTGGGCCCGGCACTGAGCCCCCGGCACTGAGCCCCCGGCACTGAGCCCCCGGCACTGAGCCCCCGGCACTGAGCCCCCGGCACTGAGCCCCCGGCACTGAGCCCCCGGCACTGAGCCCCCGGCACTGAGCCCCCGGCACTGAGCCCCTGGGCCCTGGCACTGAGCCCCAGCACTGGGTCCTGGCACTGAGCCCTGGGTCCTGGCACTGAGCCCTGGGCCCGGCACTGAGCCCTGGGCCCGGCACTGAGCCCTGGGCCCGGCACTGAGCCCTGGCACTGAGCCCTGGCACTGAGCCCCCGACACTGAGCCCCCAGCACAGAGCCCCCGGCACTGAGCCCCCAGCACTGAGCCCCCGGCACTGAGCCCTGGGCCCGGCACTGAGCCCCGGCACTGAGCCCCGGCACTGAGCCCCCAGCACTGAGCCCCCAGCACTGAGCCCCCGGCACTGAGCCCCCGGCACTGAGCCCTGGGCCCGGCACTGAGCCCTGGCACTGAGCCCTGGCACTGAGCCCTGGCACTGAGCCCTGGCACTGAGCCCTGGCACTGAGCCCTGGCACTGAGCCCTGGGCCCGGCACTGAGCCCTGGCACTGAGCCCTGGCACTGAGCCCTGGCACTGAGCCCTGGCACTGAGCCCCGGCACTGAGCCCCGGCACTGAGCCCCCAGCACTGAGCCCCCAGCACTGAGCCCCGGCACTGAACCCCGGCACTGAGCCCCCGGCACTGAGCCCCGGCACTGAGCCCCCAGCACTGAGCCCCAGCTGACTTTGCACCTGTCTCTCCCCTCCTCTCCCCCTCCACTTACATTCCTTCTCCAAAGAGCGGGAGCGCGGGCAGGGGGAGGGGGCTGCCCTGACACCCTCCCCCTCCCCGCACTCCCGCTCTCACCCGCTGCTCCCTCTACCCCGACTCTCTCTCCCCCCAGGTTGAGTGGTGGCGGTGGCAAGGAGGGAAGTTCCCTTGGGTTTGTTGTTTGCGAGGGGGCGCTGCGATCTCTCACCTTGTCCCGGCTCAGGGTCGGTGGCGATCCGCTCTCCGATGAACCTTCGCCGGCAGCTCTGCCTCCAGTCCCCGCTGTCCAAGAGCTTGCTGCGGGCCGGATAAAATCTCGTGGCGGGCTGGTGTGGCCCGCGGGCCATAGTTTGGAGACCGCTGCTTTAGCTTCACAATTTGCAACGCTCTAATCCTGTTGTTCTATGCCTTGTGTATATGTTCATCTCTGGCCTTTGACTAACCATCCGTCTATCCATCCTCCTCTCCTCACCAGTGTTCACCTATCACCTGCCATGCTTTGTCCTGCCCTTCCTCTCTTCCAGCTTTCTTTCACCCCACCCCTGGAATCAGTCTGAAGAAGGGCCCGGACCTGAAACATCACCTATCCATGTGTCTGCCAGATACACTGAGTTACTCCAGCATTTGGTGTCTTTCCCTAAAGATGTAATGCCTGGCCCTATTTCCCAGATGTGTCAGGCCCGAAAATACACATTTAATTAACTAGTCCTCTACGTAGTCACATGGTAGCTAAGACTGTGGACTGTGGGTGTTTGCCCAGCCCTTATTGAAGGGGATACGATGCATTTTGTCATCGATCATCCAAGGATTGTGTAACATGGGATGATCCCAGCAACATGCACTGATATAAATGTTGACTTCTGCTGGAAGATCATCAACTCGGTGAAGGACACATGTTGGTCTGCCTGAAACTTGATGATCTTCCTGAACAAGCCTAGTTTCTTTCCCGAAGATAGACACAAAATGCTGGAGTAACTCAGCGGGACAGGCAGCATCTCTGGAGAGAAGGAATGGGTGACGTTTCGGGTCGAGACCCTTCTTCAGAACTGGAAAGGGAAACAAGAGATATAGACGGTGATGTAGAGAGATATAGAACAAATGAATGAAAGATATGCATAAAAGTAACGATGAAAAAGGAAGCTGGCCATTGTTAGCTGTTTGCGAGGTGAGAACGAAAAGCTGGTGCGACTTGGGTGGGGGAGGGACGCGGAGAGAGAGAGAGGGAATGCCGGGGTTACTTGAAGTTAGAGAAATCAATATTCATACCATTGGCTGCCCAAGCAAAATCTGAGGTGTTGCTCCTCCAATTTGTGATTAGCCTCACTCTGACAGTGGAGGAGGCCTTGGACAGAGAGGTCGGGGTAGGGGGATGGGAAGGGGAAATTAAAGTGTTTGGCAACCAGGACATTCCTTTACTCTGGCTGCAACGAGAGAGACTCCTACCCTCAGTGACATCTACAATGTCAGATTTTATATCTATCTCTCACGTAAACCCACAGCCACGCATTAAATTAATTTCTTTTTTTTCCTAAATAACAAACTTCTCGGGGATCTCAGCACAGGGCCAGGCAGCACAAAACATTGTCTGTTCATTTCTCGCAATAGATACCGAAGAGAGATACAAAAAGCTGGAGTAACTCAGCGGGTCAGACAGCATCTCTGGAGAAAAGGAATAGGTGACCTTTCAGGTCGAGACCCTTCTTCCGACTGCAATAGATGCTGTCTGACCCATCGAATTCATCCAGCAATCAGATTTTTGCTCAAGCTTCTAACATCTGCAGTCGCTGGTGTCGCCGTTTTGTTTCCCAGTATAGTCTCATTGCAAACATTGTCAATTTAACACATTGGTATAGGTTGCATGGGTCATGAGCGCATGAATCAGTGGAAGAGGCTCACATTCACTTCTGGCAGAAATGAACCACTGAGTCCAATAATTTCACTGAAATCAAGGAATATTTCATTGCTAAATATATAAATAACTTCATTTATATAATACAATAGCAATAATCATAAAGGAAGGTGAAGTAGAGGATATCACACTGTGCATAACCATGCATTATTAACATGCAGAGGAGAAATTATCCTTCAGTATTCCCAAGTAAATGCAGTCAGCTGTTGTGTTCATACATATTCAGTTTTATTGACATCAGTGAGTGAAGGAAAATATAAGGCCCAAGTTGTTTTGTGCTAATAACCAAACGTTATTTTCTCCTCCACAATTTTATTATCAGTTATAGTCAATACAATATTAGAATGTAAAGAATGTCATTTGACATGTTTTGCTCTTTAAGATTCCGTCTGAATTCCTATTTGCTCTCGACAATTTCCTCTTGCCCTCAGTTCAGTTGAACACTTGTTCATATTAATGCTGAGGAAGATATTATATAAATGTTAGATATCAAATATATCAAATCTGAAATGTGTCAGGTCTATTAATATATCAAATCTGAAATGTGTCAGGTCTATTAATATATCAAATCTGAAGTGTGTCAGGTCTATAAATATATCAAATCCATGCCTACTCATTATTGCTAGGAACTCTACAATCTACATCTCTTGACCATGCCATGGTTAGTTTAGATAGACACAAAATAACTCAGCAGAACAAGCAGCATCTCGGGATAAAGGAATGGGTGACGTTTCAGGTCGAGACCCTTCTTCAGACTCCCAACGAGTTTTAGTGACGCTTTGTTTTACTTTAGAGATACAGAGATTAGGCTCTGTGGTACACTGAGTCCACGCTGATCATGGTTCACCTGTACACTAGTTCTATCCGTGACAATCGGGACAATTTTTACAGAAGCCTATTAACCTGCAAACCTGCACGTCTTTGGATTGTGAGAGGAAACCGGAGCACCCGGAGAAAACCCACGTGGTCACAGGGAGAACGTACAAACTCACAGACAGCACCCGTAGTCAGGATTGCATCAGGTCTCTAGCGCTGTGCCTGCCCAGATGTATGACAACTTTAATCAGCTTGTTAAATATTTGACCAAAACTTGCTTCCTCGTTTCACATTTCTTTGTCTCTGTGCTCTCAGACTCTTCTCTCCACCCCTTCCCCCTTTCTACAACTTAAAACTTATGAGGCTTCTAAGTTTAAGGTAGACACAAAATGCTGGAGTAACTCAGCGAGACGGGCAACATCTCTGGAGAGAAGGAATGGGTGACATTTCAGGTCGAGACCCTTCTTCAGACCCTTCTTCGACCCAAAACGTCACCCATTCCTTCTCTCCGGCTGCCTGTCCCGTTGAGTTACTCCAGCATTTTGTGTCTACCTTCAATTTAAACCAGCATCTGCAGTTCTTTCCTACACAGGCTTCTAGGGTTTCTCATTTCTATTGAAATTTCATCAACATGAAGAGTTATTTATCTGTTTGCTTCTTTCTTGATAGATGTTGCAGGTTGCTAAGTATTTCCATCAGTTTCTGTTTTAGAATCCCACCATCTGCTGTATTGTGGTTTTCACCTTCCTGCATGTGTCACACTTGTACAAGTAAAGTAATTTCTGCATCGGATGTGCATTTAGTTACAGTGATCCCTGAGAAGAGGTTGGTTATTCCGAGCACTTGGAGAAAAACCATCAGGCTGTCACAGAAGTGAATACTGTTGGGCAGTCCCAAGAGTACAATCTCCTCATTCAGCAGCTTTCAATTGGAAATCCCCACCTTATATCTGTCCCATGACCTTGATCGCTCCCATCCTTTCCAATTCCCTGGAGACCAAAATCCACCCTACATCCTCTGATCAGCGCAGATTTCCATGCATCCCAACACCTATCCTTGGCCTCTTACCTAACTGTTAATCTTCCTCCTCTTCAATCCCTTTATCTCAAGCCAGGTTCACACCATCCCCCTGTCCCACAACTCCTTCCTGTATTCCTGAAGGCTGACCAGCATTACACCCACACAACACAGCATGGTGGTGCAGTGGTGGACTTGCTGCCTTCCCAGTCTTACAGCACCAGAGATCTGGGTTCGATCCTTGCTACGGATGCTTGTCTGTTCGGAGTTTGTACGTTCTTCCCATGACCTGCGTGGGTTTTCTCAGAGAACTTTGGTTTCCTCCCACACTCTAAAGACCTACAGTCTTGTAGGTTAATTGACTTGGTATAAATGTAAAAAAATGTCCCTAGTGTAGGATAGTGTTAATGTGCGGGGATCGCTGGTTGGTGCGGACTTGGTGGGCCGAAGGGCCTGTTTCCGTGCTGTATCCCTAAACTAAACTAAACTAAACTAAGCTAAACACAGTAAAGGTCCTGATCAGGTTTACAGTCACTGATACTCCCTCCGGTTCATCCCTCTATAGTCCAACACCCATTCAGGTACTTTGACACCTAGTACTTTCAGGTATTTTCATCAATGAAAATACTACCTTAAATGTACATTTAACAACTTAATTCAGTAACTTCATCTGTAATAGTTATAATGAAGACTGCAGTGGAATGAAGAATTGTGATTCTGTTTTTCCCATACAATATGAACAACTGGCATTAGCTTCACTACCTTTACTTCAGTTTGGTAGTGGAGAGATCAAATGTCTTGTGCATTCTGACCTGCCTGAGTGCCGCTGGCATGAGCTAGTAGTATATATCCCAACTTTATTTTTAACAATCTCCAGAGAGACTTCATGTGGTAAATAAAATTTAAATAATTCTAACTGATAGTGCCAGATCCGTGGGGTTGGGAATTCTTCTCTTGGGAATTGCTTGTTCAATGTTACTACAATGGGATTAGATCTGAAGGGAAAGGGCTTTTATTGAAGTAGATGGTGACAGCTTTAAGATTGTTGTTGCTTCCAATGGCTCCCAGTATTGATTTACAAAATATACCATTTAGCTATTCAATTGTGGATGGCTACGTTTACAGCACAGAATGTACAGTTGGTGATTATTTCCCACAGCGTACCTGTCAATAGAAGCAGCGAACAGGCGAGCATCATGTTGGAGAGTTTGGAAAACCTTGTTCCGTATTTCTTGATCAGCCAGATTCAGCTGCTCGCTTGCGACAGTAAATCGTAGGATAATTTTAAGTTGTGCTGCATGCAATGCAAAGAAGTGATTAATGGTTGAAGTAAGTAGTAGATAAACTATTTTTTAAATACTCCTGGATTCTGAATATGGAACATTACACAGACATAGGCAAGATGATTGCATAGTGCAATAAAAACATCCTCCTATCAAAAAGGAAAACTTTACCTGTAATAGTTATAATGAAGACTGCAGTGGAATGAAGAATTGTGATTCTGTTTTTCCCATACAATATGAACAACTGGCATTAGCTTCACTACCTTTACTTCAGTTTGGTAGTGGAGAGATCAAATGTCGTGTGCATTCTGACCTGCCTGAGTGCCACTGGCATGAGCTAGTAGATCCCATGGACAAATGTCTTTCCCAATCTGGTGGTTGAGTGGCAAAGATCAATGTGAGCATTTCTGAGCATTCTGGTTTCTTGGTGGACTGTTACAAAGACTTCCCCCTTATCCTTAAGCTGTGACCCCTAGTTCTGGACTTTCCCAACATCGGGAACAATCTTACCGCATCTAGCCTCTCCAACCCCTTAAGAATATGTTTCTATAAGATCCCCCCTCAGTCTTCTAAATTCCAGCAAGTATAAGCCTAGTCTATCCAGTTACGTCCCGTTTAATTTGTTCAGCCCTAAATTTCTCCATAAAAATTCAGCGATAATTTCAACAGCCCATTTTGATAGCTTTTTCAGTTATCACATGTAATTGGAGAAAGCACTGAGATGGTTGGGGAGGTTGCAATGGATGGTGTTAATTTTTACAGAGTGTAAGAAGTGTACAACAATAATGTGAACAATTATTGGATAATTTTTGATAACATATAACACTCGTAAGGGATTGGACAGGTTAGATGCAGAAACAATGTTCCTGATGTTGGGGGAGTCCAGAACCAGGGATCATAGTTTAAGAAAAAGAGGTCGGCCATTTACGATTGAGATAAAGAAAAACCTTTTCACCCGGAGAATCTGTGGAATTCTCTGCCACAGAAGGCAGTGGAGGCCAATTGACTGGATGTATGCAAGAGAGTGTTAGATAGAGCTCTTAGGGCTAACGGAATTAAGGGATGTGGGGAGAAAGCAGGAATGAGGTACTGATTTTGGATGATCAGTCATAGAAACATAGAAACATAGAAAATAGGTGCAGGAGTAGGCCATTCGGCCCTTCGAGCCTGCACCGCCATTCAATATGATCATGGCTGATCATCCAGCTCAGTAGCCTGTACCTGCCTTCTCTCCATACCCCCTGATCCCTTTAGCAAAAAGGGCCACATCTAACTCCCTCTTAAATATAGCCAATGAACTGGCCTCAACTACCTTCTGTGGCAGAGAATTCCACAGGCTCACCACTCTCTGTGTGAAGAAATGTTTTCTCATCTTGGTCCTAAAAGACTTCCCCCTTATCCTTAAGCTGTGACCCCTGGTTCTGGACTCCCCCAACATCGGGAACAATCTTCCCGCATCTAGCCTCTCCAACCACTTAAGAATTTTATATGTTTCTCCTGCACCTATTTTCTATGTTTCTAAGTTTCTATGTAATGTTAATATGTGCTGTGACTCTCCATAGTCCCATGTCCAAAGTTTACTCTCAAACCTTGCACCATTCTGAGGTGTGAGAACCTGTGCGAACATTTTCTAGTTTAAACTCCAACGTGGCAATCTGTGAAACAAAATTTAAATTCAAATACATTTGGAATGAAAAAGTTATTTCGATAATATCGACCACAAAGTATCAGATTTTAATAAAACACGACCATTTCACAGCTTTCCATTAGAGAGGGGTCCTTACACATCATGGCCAACCACTGTCTCCAAAGTCCAAAAATGTGGTTGGCTTTAAACTGCCTTAAATGGTGTTGAAGTCAAACAGATTTATCAAACTGGGACCAAAAACACAATAAAACAAAGTAGACTTTGCTGTGCCCACATCTGAGGCCCAAGAATTGGAGTCAATAAAGACTCGGCCAACATGCTTAACTGCAAAATTTGTCTCACCAATATCTGAGAACAAATTAAAGGTGAGATACCTGAAAGAAACAAGTTGATGTGATCTGCCCAACAGAGTCATATGAACGGCTGTATGATTCCAGCAGTAGCCCTGAACATGTTCTGTGCTACCGAGTGGCCTGTAAGCAATGACAGTATGGATGTGTAGGAAGATAGACACAAAATGCTGGAGTAACTCATCGGGACAGGCAGCATCCCTGGAGAGAAGGAATGTAAGCCGCCCAAGCAAAATATGTGGTGTTCCTCCAATTTGTGCTGGGCCTCACTCTGACAATGGAGGAGGCCCAGGACAGAAAGGTCAGTGTGGGAATGGGAGAGGGAGTTAAAGTGTTTAGCAAATGGGAGATCAGGCAGGTTCAGGCAAACTGAGCAGAGGTGCAGCTTACACCCCAGCTGTATGAACATTGACTTCTCTAACTTCAAGGGTACTGTCCTGGGCCCCTGCTCTTCCTCACCTACTTAAATGACCTTTCAACGTGTAATATCTGAGGTCAGATTATTCGCAGATGATCTGATTCTCCACAGACCCATACACTCTCTGAATGACTGCGATACCCTCCAACAAGACATCAATTCACTCCGCAACTGGGAATCTTCTTGGCAGATGAAATTCAACAAATCCAAGTGCTATGTCATGAGAATGACCCACAAGAAGGATTTTCATCATTATCAGTACTTCATGGGGAAACTCTGCACTCCAGGAGTTAAAGCATCACCCCTATTTGGGTATCAAACTGTCAGACAACCTCAGCTGGGCAAAACATATTAACCAAGCTATCTCAAGCTCGAACAAAATCCTTTGTCCCCTGCGACGACATTTCTGGAACTCTACAAAATCCACAAAGGTCATTGCTTACAAAATGTTAGTACATCTAAGACTGGAATACTGTAGTGTCATTTGGGATCCCTACCAAGCGACCCACATTAACAACCTTGAGAAGGTCCAGAGAAGAGCTGCCAGGTTTGTAACCGGCGACTATAGAAAGACCAGTAGTGTCACAGAAATGCTTCCTGAACTCAAATGGGACACCCTCCAAAGCTGCCGTATAATAACCAGGCTTACTGCAGTCTACAAAGAAACCCACTCATTAGCTCCATCCAACATTGCCCATCTTTCATACAATCAGAACAACTGACCAGGAACTCGACTAAACCAATCCTTGAATTATATAACCATCCAGACCAACAAAGACTGTTCCCGCTACTCGCTGTACCCCCAGAACCATCCCTGTTTGGAATCCTTTGCCACCGCATATACATTCTGCTGCTGATAGTAAACCTTTTAAACTGTTGCTTGCAAACACTACATTTTAAATCTGCAACTGCATGCACGAGGGACTGCACGTTTATAGCCCGACAGCAGTGGTTGGTGCAGTATGAACAAGACTAGACAAATAACCCTTCCATTCCCTCCATCTCCATACCTTCCCACTTCCCAGTTCTCCAACCAGTCTGACTGTCCTCCATTACATTTTATCTTTGTTTCCTTTGTTGTTACCTTCTCCCAGCTAACAATGATCTACTCTACATTCTCCTTTTATCTTTATTCCCTTTGTCTCATTTTCACACCTTACACTTCCTTATCTCTGTATCTCCCTCTCCCCTGACTATCAGTCTGAAGAAGAGTCTCAACCCGAAATGTCACCCATTCCTTCTCTCCAGAGATGCTGCCTGACCCACTGAGTTACTCCAGCATTTTGTGTTGATCTTCGGTTTGAACCAGCATCTGCAGTTCCTTCCGACACACTTGCTCAAAGGTTGGCCACCAGGGGGCAATCAGCACCTGCCTGATTTATTCCACCACAATCCACTTTGGTGGTAAGAATAGGAAGGCAGATTATTATCTGAATGGTGTCAAGTTAGGAAAAGGGGACGTACAACGAGATCTGGGTGTCCTAGTGCATCAGTCACTGAAAGGAAGCATGCAGGTACAGCAAGCAGTGAAGAAAGCCAATGGAATGCTGGCCTTCATAACAAGAGGAGCAAAGAGGCCCTTATGCAGTTGTACAGGGCCCTAGTGAGACCACACCTGGAGTACTGTGTGCAGTTTTGGTCTCAAAATTTGAGGAAGGATATTCTTGCTATTGAGGGCGTGCAGCGTAGGTTTACTAGGTTAATTCCCGGAATGGCAGGACTGTCATATGTTGAAAGACTGGAGCAACTAGACTTGTATACACTGGAATTTAGAAGGATGAGAGGGGATCTTATCGAAACATAGCCTAGCACAGATGCTTGCAGGACAACACTGGTCACAGTCCTCCAGCCAGAATAACACCCTTCCACCACAACCCTCTGTCTTCAATGGGCAAGTTAGTTCTGGATCCAAAATGCTGTTACCATGGGATCCTATACATCTTAATAGAGTCATAGAGTCATAAAGTGTCGAAACAAGCCTTTCAGCCCAACTCGGCCATGCTGACCAATATGCCCCATCTACACGAGTCCCACCTGCTCATGCTTGGCCCATGACCTTCTAAACCTATTCTATCCAGGTACCTGTCCAAATGTCTTTTAAATGTTATGATAGTCCTTTCTTCCATATACCGACCAACCATTGTGTAAAGAAGTTACCCCTCAGATTCCTATTCAATCTTTCTCCCTCACCTTAACCTTGCCCGTACGGTGGCGCAGCGGTAGAGTTGCTGCCTTACAGCGAATGCAGCGCCGGAGACTCAGGTTCGATCCTGACTACGGGCGCCGTCTGTACGGAGTTTGTACGTTCTCCCCGTGACCTGCGTGGGTTTTCTCCGAGATCTTCGGTTTCCTCTCACACTCCAAAGACGTACAGGTTTGTAGGTTAATTGGCTGGGTAAATGTTTTAAAAAATTGTCCCTAGTGGGTGTAGAATAGTGTTAGTATGCGGGGATCGCTGGGCGGCGCGGACCCGGTGGGCCGAAGGGCCTGTTTCTGCACTGAGGAATATGATTTCTTTGTATTTGGAATGGCAATGAACAACTTGTGATTTTCAGCTTGTCTTTGTTTATGAGAATTGACATTATTGTGGCTACTGAAGAGATCACCAAGAGGATCGATGAAGGCAGAACGGTGGACATGGTCCACATGGACCTTCGCATAGTCTTTGACATTTCCCATATGTAGGCTGGACCAGTAGCTTGGAATATATGGGATCCAGGGTGAAAGAGCAAATTAGATACAAAATTTAGCTCAGAGCCAAGTAACGTGAAGCATTTAGGGAACATAAACCACGACAGGTTGTACACATTGAATGCAGGAGCCTGGGGATTATTAACCATCAGGACATTAGGGGACATCTATAGTTCACTGTGAGAGGCAACGCAGTATAGCAAGAGTTGTGAAGAAAGCACGCGGTGTGTTGGCCTTCATCAGGCAAGCCATTTAGTGTAGTAATTGAGACACCATGACACAATTGTACAACTTGTTGGTTCGGCTACACTTGGACTATTCTGTGCAATTCTGGTCACCAAACTATTGGAAGGTGTGTTTAAGCTGGGGAGGATGCAGAAAAGATTCAAAGGAATATTGCCTTCTCGGTAGGGTTTATGTGATGAGTTATTGGATAGGCTGGGCCCTTCTCTCCCTGGTCCAATCTTGCTGAGGATTGACTTTATTGAGATGTGTCACGTCATGTGAAGCATCAGTACCCTCGTGTACTGGGGTCTCCAACTAGAAGGCAATGGTTTAAAGTGAGAGGGAATGATTTAAAGAGGATCTGAAGGGTTGGGTTTTCACACAGAGCGTGATGGGTTTATGGAATGAGTTGCTAAAGGAGGTGGTGGAGGCGGATGTCAGTGCAAAGATTAAAACATATTTGGACAGTTACATGGATCGGCAGGTTTCAGAGGGATATGAGGCATTGGCAGGCAAATGGGGTTAGCAGAGGTAGGTATTATGTTCAGTGTGGACAAGGTGTGGCAAATGGCCTGTTTCTGTGCTGTACAACTATGAATCTGCAATGCAGAGATTTGTGTAATGTTTGCTGCAGACATTGTGGTGATTGTTGTCATTGACGATACAGCTAGACAGTCGCTTGTGGAGGTTTCATTGGTGCTTCATGTAGAAGTTGTCTCTGCTGTGCTGCATGTTGTTGAAGTAGATGTAAAAACATTAATTGTATGTGTGTCGGCAGTGCAATCACCGTGAGTAATTGGTCAGTAATTACCTGATGTAAAAACTGTAAGTACTGATGCTGACAAGACATGTCACTTTAGCAGTTTATTCTGCTTATATATATAATGGGCTTCTTGAATATTCCTTTAATTCTGGCATAATTTACATACTTGGCTGGTAACAGGTAAAAACCTTGTTGGCAAAACTGTTGAACACTCACCAGATGCTGTGGAATTGACAGTCATTGTCGTAAATGTTGTAGTTGTCGTCGTTCCAGGACATGTTTTTTTTGTATTTGGAAAGGCAAGGACCAATTTGGGATTGTCAGCCTGGCTTTGTTTCTGGGAATCGATAATATTGTGGTAATTGAAGAGATCACCATGAGGATTGATGAAAGCAGAACTGTGGGCATGGTCCACATGGCCCTTAGCATAGTCTTTGACATCTCCCATAAGGTAGGCTGGACCAGAAGCTTGGAATATATGGGATCCATGGTGAAAGAGCAAACTTTGCAATCACCGTGAGTAATTAAAGTCAATGTGATTACCTAACGTAAAACCTGTAAGTACTGATGCTGCCAAGTGATGTCACTTTAGCAGAGTTTATTGTGCTGATATATATAATGAGCTACTTGAATGTGTTTTAAATTCTGGCGTAATTTACATACTTATCAGGTAAAAATGCTGTTGGTAAAACTGCCCAATACTCACCAGATTCTGATGCTGTGGAATTGACAGCCATTGTGGTAGATGTTGTGGATTCACCTGTCAATGGTTGAGTGGGGATGTCAGTAGGTGGTGGTGTAACAGTACTTGTGGTTCCTGAAGTGTTTGTGAAGATTGATGATGTACTTGGCAATAATGTGTCTGTTGTTGATGTCTCAGTGTTAGGATTCGTTCCAGGACCTGTTGTTGTAGCTGCAAAAATGACAGGGATATTCAGCCTTATAATGTGTCCTGACAAATAATCTACTTATTCACTTTAAAACAATTGACAGGCAGGAATATGAAGCACACATGGACCGTACATGAGTGGTCTCAATGTTACTGGAAGGGATTCTGAGGAATAGGATTTCTTTGTATTTGGAATGGCAATGAACAATTTGTGATTGTCAGCTTGTCTTTGTTTATGGGAATTGACATTATTGTGGCTACTGAAGAGATCACCAAGAGGATTGATGAAGGCAGAACTGTGGACATGGTCCACATGGACCTTCACATTTCCCATAAGGTAGGCTGGACCAGAGGCTCGGTATATATGGGATCCAGGGTGAAAGAGCAAATTAGATACAAAATTTAGCTCAGAGCCAAGTAACGTGAAGCATTTAGGGAACATAAACCACGACAGGTTGTACACATTGAATGCAGGAGCCTGGGGATTATTAACCATCAGGACATTAGGGGACATCTATAGTTCACTGTGAGAGGCAACGCAGGTAGCAAGAGTTGTGAAGAAAGCATGCGGTGTGTTGGCCTTCATCAGGCAAGCCATTTAGTGCAGTAATTGAGACACCATGACACAATTGTACAACTTGTTGGTTCGGCTACACTTGGACTATTCTGTGCAATTCTGGTCACCAAACTATTGGAAGGTGTGTTTAAGCTGGGGAGGAGGCAGAAAAGATTCAAAGGAATATTGCCTTCTCGGTAGGGTTTATGTGATGAGTTATTGGATAGGCTGGGCCCTTCTCCCCCTGGTCCAATCTTGCTGAGGATTGACTTTATTGAGATGTGTCACGTCATGTGAAGCATCAGTACCCTCGTGTACTGGGGTCTCCAACTAGAAGGCAATGGTTTAAAGTGAGAGGGAATGATTTAAAGAGGATCTGAAGGGTTGGGTTTTCACACAGAGCGTGATGGGTTTATGGAATGAGTTGCTAAAGGAGGTGGTGGAGGCGGATGTCAGTACAAAGATTAAAACATATTTGGACAGTTACATGGATCGGCAAGTTTCAGAGGGATATGAGGCATTGGCAGGCAAATGGGGTTAGCAGAGGTAGGTATTATGTTCAGTGTGGACAAGGTGTGGCAAATGGCCTGTTTCTGTGCTGTACAACTATGAATCTGCAATGCAGAGATTTGTGTAATGTTTGCTGCAGACATTGTGGTGATTGTTGTCATTGACGATACAGCTAGACAGTCGCTTGTGGAGGTTTCATTGGTGCTTCATGTAGAAGTTGTCTCTGCTGTGCTGCATGTTGTTGAAGTAGATGTAAAAACATTAATTGTATGTGTGTCGGCAGTGCAATCACCGTGAGTAATTGGTCAGTAATTACCTGATGTGAAAACTGTAAGTACTGATGCTGACAAGACATGTCACTTTAGCAGTTTATTCTGCTTATATATATAATGGGCTTCTTGAATATTCCTTTAATTCTGGCATAATTTACATACTTGGCTGGTAACAGGTAAAAACCTTGTTGGCAAAACTGTTGAACACTCACCAGATGCTGTGGAATTGACAGTCATTGTCGTAAATGTTGTAGTTGTCGTCGTTCCAGGACATGTTTTTTTTGTATTTGGAAAGGCAAGGACCAATTTGAGATTGTCAGCCTGGCTTTGTTTCTGGGAATCGATAATATTGTGGTAATTGAAGAGATCACCATGAGGATTGATGAAAGCAGAACTGTGGGCATGGTCCACATGGCCCTTAGCATAGTCTTTGACATCTCCCATAAGGTAGGCTGGACCAGAAGCTTGGAATATGTGGGATCCATGGTGAAAGAGCAAACTTTGCAATCACCGTGAGTAATTAAAGTCAATGTGATTACCTAACGTAAAACCTGTAAGTACTGATGCTGCCAAGTGATGTCACTTTAGCAGAGTTTATTGTGCTGATATATATAATGAGCTACTTGAATATGTTTTAAATTCTGGCGTAATTTACATACTTATCAGGTAAAAATGCTGATGGTAAAACTGCCCAATACTCACCAGATTCTGATGCTGTGGAATTGACAGCCATTGTGGTAGATGTTGTGGATTCACCTGTCAATGGTTGAGTGGGGATGTCAGTAGGTGGTGGTGTAACAGTACTTGTGGTTCCTGAAGTGTTTGTGAAGATTGATGATATACTTGGCAATAATGCGTCTGTTGTTGATGTCTCAGTGTTAGGATTCGTTCCAGGACCTGTTGTTGTAGCTGCAAAAATGACAGGGATATTCAGCCTTATAATGTGTCCTGACAAATAATCTACTTATTCACTTTAAAACAATTGACAGGCAGGAATATGAAGCACACATGGACCGTACATGAGTGGTCTCAATGTTACTGGAAGGGATTCTGAGGAATAGGATTTCTTTGTATTTGGAATGGCAATGAACAATATGTGATTGTCAGCTTGTCTTTGTTTATGGGAATTGACATTATTGTGGCTACTGAAGAGATCACCAAGAGGATCGATGAAGGCAGAACTGTGGACATGGTCCACATGGACCTTCACATTTCCCATAAGGTAGGCTGGACCAGAGGCTCGGTATATATGGGATCCAGGGTGAAAGAGCAAATTAGATACAAAATTTAGCTCAGAGCCAAGTAACGTGAAGCATTTAGGGAACATAAACCACGACAGGTTGTACACATTGAATGCAGGAGCCTGGGGATTATTAACCATCAGGACATTAGGGGACATCTATAGTTCACTGTGAGAGGCAACGCAGGTAGCAAGAGTTGTGAAGAAAGCATGCGGTGTGTTGGCCTTCATCAGGCAAGCCATTTAGTGCAGTAATTGAGACACCATGACACAATTGTACAACTTGTTGGTTCGGCTACACTTGGACTATTCTGTGCAATTCTGGTCACCAAACTATTGGAAGGTGTGTTTAAGCTGGGGAGGATGCAGAAAAGATTCAAAGGAATATTGCCTTCTCGGTAGGGTTTATGTGATGAGTTATTGGATAGGCTGGGCCCTTCTCCCCCTGGTCCAATCTTGCTGAGGATTGACTTTATTGAGATGTGTCACGTCATGTGAAGCATCAGTACCCTCGTGTACTGGGGTCTCCAACTAGAAGGCAATGGTTTAAAGTGAGAGGGAATGATTTAAAGAGGATCTGAAGGGTTGGGTTTTCACACAGAGCGTGATGGGTTTATGGAATGAGTTGCTAAAGGAGGTGGTGGAGGCGGATGTCAGTACAAAGATTAAAACATATTTGGACAGTTACATGGATCGGCAAGTTTCAGAGGGATATGAGGCATTGGCAGGCAAATGGGGTTAGCAGAGGTAGGTATTATGTTCAGTGTGGACAAGGTGTGGCAAATGGCCTGTTTCTGTGCTGTACAACTATGAATCTGCAATGCAGAGATTTGTGTAATGTTTGCTGCAGACATTGTGGTGATTGTTGTCATTGACGATACAGCTAGACAGTCGCTTGTGGAGGTTTCATTGGTGCTTCATGTAGAAGTTGTCTCTGCTGTGCTGCATGTTGTTGAAGTAGATGTAAAAACATTAATTGTATGTGTGTCGGCAGTGCAATCACCGTGAGTAATTGGTCAGTAATTACCTGATGTAAAAACTGTAAGTACTGATGCTGACAAGACATGTCACTTTAGCAGTTTATTCTGCTTATATATATAATGGGCTTCTTGAATATTCCTTTAATTCTGGCATAATTTACATACTTGGCTGGTAACAGGTAAAAACCTTGTTGGCAAAACTGTTGAACACTCACCAGATGCTGTGGAATTGACAGTCATTGTCGTAAATGTTGTAGTTGTCGTCGTTCCAGGACATGTTTTTTTTGTATTTGGAAAGGCAAGGACCAATTTGAGATTGTCAGCCTGGCTTTGTTTCTGGGAATCGATAATATTGTGGTAATTGAAGAGATCACCATGAGGATTGATGAAAGCAGAACTGTGGGCATGGTCCACATGGCCCTTAGCATAGTCTTTGACATCTCCCATAAGGTAGGCTGGACCAGAAGCTTGGAATATGTGGGATCCATGGTGAAAGAGCAAACTTTGCAATCACCGTGAGTAATTAAAGTCAATGTGATTACCTAACGTAAAACCTGTAAGTACTGATGCTGCCAAGTGATGTCACTTTAGCAGAGTTTATTGTGCTGATATATATAATGAGCTACTTGAATATGTTTTAAATTCTGGCGTAATTTACATACTTATCAGGTAAAAATGCTGATGGTAAAACTGCCCAATACTCACCAGATTCTGATGCTGTGGAATTGACAGCCATTGTGGTAGATGTTGTGGATTCACCTGTCAATGGTTGAGTGGGGATGTCAGTAGGTGGTGGTGTAACAGTACTTGTGGTTCCTGAAGTGTTTGTGAAGATTGATGATATACTTGGCAATAATGCGTCTGTTGTTGATGTCTCAGTGTTAGGATTCGTTCCAGGACCTGTTGTTGTAGCTGCAAAAATGACAGGGATATTCAGCCTTATAATGTGTCCTGACAAATAATCTACTTATTCACTTTAAAACAATTGACAGGCAGGAATATGAAGCACACATGGACCGTACATGAGTGGTCTCAATGTTACTGGAAGGGATTCTGAGGAATAGGATTTCTTTGTATTTGGAATGGCAATGAACAATATGTGATTGTCAGCTTGTCTTTGTTTATGGGAATTGACATTATTGTGGCTACTGAAGAGATCACCAAGAGGATCGATGAAGGCAGAACTGTGGACATGGTCCACATGGACCTTCACATTTCCCATAAGGTAGGCTGGACCAGAGGCTCGGTATATATGGGATCCAGGGTGAAAGAGCAAATTAGATACAAAATTTAGCTCAGAGCCAAGTAACGTGAAGCATTTAGGGAACATAAACCACGACAGGTTTTACACATTGAATGCAGGAGCCTGGGGATTATTAACCATCAGGACATTAGGGGACATCTATAGTTCACTGTGAGAGGCAACGCAGGTAGCAAGAGTTGTGAAGAAAGCACGCGGTGTGTTGGCCTTCATCAGGCAAGCCATTTAGTGTAGTAATTGAGACACCATGACACAATTGTACAACTTGTTGGTTCGGCTACACTTGGACTATTCTGTGCAATTCTGGTCACCAAACTATTGGAAGGTGTGTTTAAGCTGGGGAGGATGCAGAAAAGATTCAAAGGAATATTGCCTTCTCGGTAGGGTTTATGTGATGAGTTATTGGATAGGCTGGGCCCTTCTCTCCCTGGTCCAATCTTGCTGAGGATTGACTTTATTGAGATGTGTCACGTCATGTGAAGCATCAGTACCCTCGTGTACTGGGGTCTCCAACTAGAAGGCAATGGTTTAAAGTGAGAGGGAATGATTTAAAGAGGATCTGAAGGGTTGGGTTTTCACACAGAGCGTGATGGGTTTATGGAATGAGTTGCTAAAGGAGGTGGTGGAGGCGGATGTCAGTGCAAAGATTAAAACATATTTGGACAGTTACATGGATCGGCAAGTTTCAGAGGGATATGAGGCATTGGCAGGCAAATGGGGTTAGCAGAGGTAGGTATTATGTTCAGTGTGGACAAGGTGTGGCAAATGGCCTGTTTCTGTGCTGGACAACTATGAATCTGCAATGCAGAGATTTGTGTAATGTTTGCTGCAGACATTGTGGTGATTGTTGTCATTGACGATACAGCTAGACAGTCGCTTGTGGAGGTTTCATTGGTGCTTCATGTAGAAGTTGTCTCTGCTGTGCTGCATGTTGTTGAAGTAGATGTAAAAACATTAATTGTATGTGTGTCGGCAGTGCAATCACTGTGAGTAATTGGTCAGTAATTACCTGATGTAAAAACTGTAAGTACTGATGCTGACAAGACATGTCACTTTAGCAGTTTATTCTGCTTATATATATAATGGGCTTCTTGAATATTCCTTTAATTCTGGCATAATTTACATACTTGGCTGGTAACAGGTAAAAACCTTGTTGGCAAAACTGTTGAACACTCACCAGATGCTGTGGAATTGACAGTCATTGTCGTAAATGTTGTAGTTGTCGTCGTTCCAGGACATGTTTTTTTTGTATTTGGAAAGGCAAGGACCAATTTGGGATTGTCAGCCTGGCTTTGTTTCTGGGAATCGATAATATTGTGGTAATTGAAGAGATCACCATGAGGATTGATGAAAGCAGAACTGTGGGCATGGTCCACATGGCCCTTAGCATAGTCTTTGACATCTCCCATAAGGTAGGCTGGACCAGAAGCTTGGAATATATGGGATCCATGGTGAAAGAGCAAACTTTGCAATCACCGTGAGTAATTAAAGTCAATGTGATTACCTAACGTAAAACCTGTAAGTACTGATGCTGCCAAGTGATGTCACTTTAGCAGAGTTTATTGTGCTGATATATATAATGAGCTACTTGAATATGTTTTAAATTCTGGCGTAATTTACATACTTATCAGGTAAAAATGCTGTTGGTAAAACTGCCCAATACTCACCAGATTCTGATGCTGTGGAATTGACAGCCATTGTGGTAGATGTTGTGGATTCACCTGTCAATGGTTGAGTGGGGATGTCAGTAGGTGGTGGTGTAACAGTACTTGTGGTTCCTGAAGTGTTTGTGAAGATTGATGATGTACTTGGCAATAATGCGTCTGTTGTTGATGTCTCAGTGTTAGGATTCGTTCCAGGACCTGTTGTTGTAGCTGCAAAAATGACAGGGATATTCAGCCTTATAATGTGTCCTGACAAATAATCTACTTATTCACTTTAAAACAATTGACAGGCAGGAATATGAAGCACACATGGACCGTACATGAGTGGTCTCAATGTTACTGGAAGGGATTCTGAGGAATAGGATTTCTTTGTATTTGGAATGGCAATGAACAATTTGTGATTGTCAGCTTGTCTTTGTTTATGGGAATTGACATTATTGTGGCTACTGAAGAGATCACCAAGAGGATCGATGAAGGCAGAACTGTGGACATGGTCCACATGGACCTTCACATTTCCCATAAGGTAGGCTGGACCAGAGGCTCGGTATATATGGGATCCAGGGTGAAAGAGCAAATTAGATACAAAATTTAGCTCAGAGCCAAGTAACGTGAAGCATTTAGGGAACATAAACCACGACAGGTTGTACACATTGAATGCAGGAGCCTGGGGATTATTAACCATCAGGACATTAGGGGACATCTATAGTTCACTGTGAGAGGCAACGCAGGTAGCAAGAGTTGTGAACAAAGCACGCGGTGTGTTGGCTTTCATCAGGCAAGCCATTTAGTGTAGTAATTGAGACACCATGACACAATTGTACAACTTGTTGGTTCGGCTACACTTGGACTATTCTGTGCAATTCTGGTCACCAAACTATTGGAAGGTGTGTTTAAGCTGGGGAGGATGCAGAAAAGATTCAAAGGAATATTGCCTTCTCGGTAGGGTTTATGTGATGAGTTATTGGATAGGCTGGGCCCTTCTCTCCCTGGTCCAATCTTGCTGAGGATTGACTTTATTGAGATGTGTCACGTCATGTGAAGCATCAGTACCCTCGTGTACTGGGGTCTCCAACTAGAAGGCAATGGTTTAAAGTGAGAGGGAATGATTTAAAGAGGATCTGAAGGGTTGGGTTTTCACACAGAGCGTGATGGGTTTATGGAATGAGTTGCTAAAGGAGGTGGTGGAGGCGGATGTCAGTACAAAGATTAAAACATATTTGGACAGTTACATGTATCGGCAAGTTTCAGAGGGATATGAGGCATTGGCAGGCAAATGGGGTTAGCAGAGGTAGGTATTATGTTCAGTGTGGACAAGGTGTGGCAAATGGCCTGTTTCTGTGCTGTACAACTATGAATCTGCAATGCAGAGATTTGTGTAATGTTTGCTGCAGACATTGTGGTGATTGTTGTCATTGACGATACAGCTAGACAGTCGCTTGTGGAGGTTTCATTGGTGCTTCATGTAGAAGTTGTCTCTGCTGTGCTGCATGTTGTTGAAGTAGATGTAAAAACATTAATTGTATGTGTGTCGGCAGTGCAATCACCGTGAGTAATTGGTCAGTAATTACCTGATGTAAAAACTGTAAGTACTGATGCTGACAAGACATGTCACTTTAGCAGTTTATTCTGCTTATATATATAATGGGCTTCTTGAATATTCCTTTAATTCTGGCATAATTTACATACTTGGCTGGTAACAGGTAAAAACCTTGTTGGCAAAACTGTTGAACACTCACCAGATGCTGTGGAATTGACAGTCATTGTCGTAAATGTTGTAGTTGTCGTCGTTCCAGGACGTATTGTTGAAACTGCAAAAATGACGGGAATATTCAGTCTTAAAATGTGTCCTGACAAATAATCTCCTTATTCATTTTAACAAAAGCCAAGCTAGTATAGGACGTAAAGATAGACCGTACACAAGAGGTCTGAAAGGTCCTGGAAGGGATTTTGAGGAATAGTTTTTTTTGTATTTGGAAAGGCAAGGACCAATTTGGGATTGTCAACTTGTCTTTGTTTCTGGGAATCGATAATATTGTGGTAATTGAAGAGATCACCATGAGGGTTGATGAAAGCAGAACTGTGGGCATGGTCCACATGGCCCTTAGCATAGACTTTGACATCTCCCATAAGGTAGGCTGGACCAGACGCTTGGAATATATGGGATCCATGGTGAAAGAGCAAACTTTGCAATCACCGTGAGTAATTAAAGTCAATGTGATCACCTAACGTAAAACCTGTAAGTACTGATGCTGCCAAGTGATGTCACTTTAGCAGAGTTACTTGATATGTTTTAAATTCTGGCGTAATTTACATATTTATCAGGTAAAAATGCTGCTGGTAAAACTGCCCAATACTCACCAGATTCTGATGCTGTGGAATTGACAGCCATTGTGGTAGATGTTGTGGATTCACCTGTCAATGGTTGAGTGGGGATATCATTAAGTGGTGGTGTAACAGTGCTTGTGGTTCCTGAAGTGTTTGTGAAGATTGATGATGTAGTTGGCAACAATGGGTCTGTTGTTGATGTCTCAGCGTTAGGATCCGTTCTAGGACCTGTTGTTGTAGCTGCAAAAATGACAGGGATATTCAGTCTTAGAATGTGTCCTGACAAATAATCTACTTATTCACTTTAAAACAAATGAGAAGCAGGTTAGCATAGGTAGGTATCTACTTTTTCTCGCGTTTGAGGCAGCAGAAGTTATGTAACGCCCTCCAGGCACTGTAGCCAGTGCAATGTGCTGTTGTCAAGGGCCGTGAGTTCTACCCCTCCACCAGGGAGACGGAGGACTGTGCAGTGAAAAATGCCGTGCTGCGCTGTTTGCTGGTCTGCTCCACACACGCAGGCTGCTGATGGACGCAAACCCCAACGATGCATGTTGGCGTTGAGCCGGCCGACCCCTGTGCGGAGCCGGTTCAGGGCCACCCACTCTTTGCGGGGCATGTCCGATCCGGGTGGGGCTGTGGTGTTCGGTGCGACAGTGAATTGAGGAGGTGGCAATGTCTGTTCCCAGCTGATTCTCCATGCTCCTAGTATGTCGAAACCGGAGCCACAGAGGGTCGCTGCATGACGGGAGAAGGGGTGACGAGATGGCAGGCGTTGAGGTCCCAGTTGCTGTGAATCCTGGGCGAGATGGTGTAGAGGATGTTTGGCGTCTGATGGGGCCTTGCACACCAGCTTATGAGTGAAGAACTCTCTGCGAAACTTGGCGGGTGCGATACCTGCGAGCACCGTCAGGAGATCCATCGGAGTGGGGCGTAGGCAGCCGGTGATGATCCGCATGGTGTCGCAAGATAGGTATTATGTTCAGTGTGGACAAGGTGTGGCAAACGGCCTGTTTCTGTGCTGTACAACTATGAATCTGCAATGCACAGATTTGTGTAATGTTTGCTGCAGACATTGTGGTGATTGTTGTCATTGATGATACAGCTAGACAGTTGCTTGTGGAGGTTTCATTGGTGCTTCTTGTAGAAGATGTCTCTGTGCTGCATGTTGTTGAAGTAGATGTAAAAACATTAATTGTATGGGTGTAGGCAGTGCAATCACCGTGAGTAATTGGTCAGTGTAATTACCTGATGTAAAAACTGTAAGTACTGATGCTGACAAGACATGTCACTTTTGCAGTTCATTCTGCTTATATATATAATGGGCTTCTTGAATATTACTTTCATTCTGGCATAATTTACATACTTGGCTGGTAACAGGTAAAAAAACCTTGTTGGCAAAACTGTTGAACACTCACCAGATGCTGTGGAATTGACAGTCATTGTCGTAGATGTTGTAGTTGTTGTCGTTCCAGGACCTGTTGTTGAAGCTGCAAAAATGACAGGAATATTCAGTCTTAAAATATGTCCTGACAAATAATCTCCTTATTCATTTTAACAAAAGCCAAGCAGTAATTGGATGTAAAGACAGACCGTACACAAGAGGTCTGAAAGGTACTGGAAGGGATTTTGAGGAAAAGTTTTTTTGTATTTGGAAAGGCAAGGAGCAATTTGGGATTATCATTTTGCTTTTGTTTCTGGGAAATAATAATATTGTGGTAATTGAAGATATCACCAAGAGGATTGATGAAAGCAGAACTGTGGGCATGGTCCACATGGACCTTAGCATAGTCTTTGACATCTCCCATAAGGTAGGCTGGACCAGACGCTTGGAATATATGGGATCCATGGTGAAAGAGCAAACTTTGCAATCACCGTGAGTAATTAAAGTCAATGTGATTACCTAACGTAAAACCTGTAAGTACTGATGTTGCCAAGTGATGTCACTTTAGCAGAGTTTATTGTGCTTGAATATGTTTTAAATTCTGGCGTAATTTTCATAATTGGATGGTAACAGGTAAAAATGCTGTAGGTAAAACTGCCCAATACTCACCAGATTCTGATGCTGTGGAATTGACAGCCATTGTGGTAGATGTAGTGGATTCACCTGTCAATGGTTGATTTGGGATGTCAGTAGCTGGAGGTGCAACAGTGCTTGTGGTTCCTGAAGTGTTTGTGAAGATTGATGATGTAGTTGGCAATAATGCGTCTGTTGTTGATGTCTCAGTGTTAGGATTCGTTCCAGGACCTGTTGTAGCTGCAAAAATGACAGGGATATTCAGTCTTGGAATGTGTCCTGACAAATAATCTACTTATTCACTTTAAAACAATTGACAAGCAGGAATATGAAGCATACATGGACCGTACATAAGTGGTCTCAATGTGACTGGAAGGGATTCAGAGGAATAGGATTTCTTTGTATTTGGAATGGCAATGAACAACTTGTGATTTTCAGCTTGTCTTTGTTTATGGGAATTGACATTATTGTGGCTACTGAAGAGATCACCAAGAGGATCGATGAAGGCAGAACGGTGGACATGGTCCACATGGACCTTCGCATAGTCTTTGACATTTCCCATATGTAGGCTGGACCAGAAGCTTGGAATATATGGGATCCAGGGTGAAAGAGCAAATTAGATACAAAATTTAGCTCAGAGCCAAGGAACGTGAAGAATTTAGGGAAGATAAACCACGACAGGTTGTACACAGTGAATGGAGGAGCCTGGGGAGTATTATTAAACATCAGGACATTAGGGGACATCTATAGTTCCCTGTGAGAGGTAAAGCAGATAGCAAGAGTTGTGAAGAAAACATGCGGTGTGTTGGCATTCATCAGGCAAGCCATTTAGTGTAGTAATTGAGACACCATGACACAATGGTACAACTTGTTGGTTCGGCTACACTAGGAGTATTCTGTGCAATTCTGGTCACCAAATGATTGGAAGGTGTGATTAAGCTGGGGAGGATGCAGAAAAGATTCAAAGGTATATTCCCTTCTCGGTAGGGTTTATGTGATGAGTTATTGGATAGGCTGGGCCCTTCTCTCCCTGGTCCAATCTTGCTGAGGATTGACTTTATTGAGATGTGTCACGTCATGTGAAGCATCAGTACCCTCGTGTACTGGGGTCTCCAACTAGAAGGTAATGGTTTAAAGTGAGAGGGAATGATTTAAAGAGGATCTGAAGGGTTGGGTTTTCACACAGAGTGTGATGGGTTTATGGAATGGGTTGCTAAAGGAAGTGGTAGAGGCAGATGTCAGTACAATGATTAAAACATATTTGGGCAGTTACATGGATCGGCAAGTTTCAGAGGGATATGAGGCTTTGGCAGGCAAATGGGGTTAGCAGAGGTAGGTATTATGTTCAGTGTGGACAAGGTGTGGCAAAGGGCCTGTTTCTGTGCTGTACAACTATGAATCTGCAATGCACAGATTTGTGTAATGTTTGCTGCAGACATTGTGGTGATTGTTGTCATTGACGATACAGCTATACAGTCGCTTGTGGAGGTTTCATTGGTGCTTCTTGTAGAAGATGTCTCTGCTGTGCTGCATGTTGTTGAAGTAGGTGTAAAAACATTAATTGTATTGGTGTAGGCAGTGCAATCACCGTGAGTAATTGAAGTCAATGTGATTACCTGATGTAAAACCTGTAAGTACTGATGCTGACAAGACATGTCACTTTAGCAGTTTATTCTGCTTATATATATAATGGGCTTCTTGAATATTCCTTGAATTCTGGCATAATTTACATACTTGGCTGGTAACAGGTAAAAACCTTGTTGGCAAAACTGTTGAACACTCACCAGATGCTGTGGAATTGACAGTCATTGTCGTAGGTGTTGGAGTTGTGGTCGTTCCAGGACCTGTTTTTTTTCTATTTGGAAAGGCAAGGACCAATTTGGGATTGTCAGCCTGGCTTTGTTTCTGGGAATCGATAATATTGTGGTAATTGAAGAGATCACCATGAGGATTAATGAAAGCAGAACTGTGGACATGGTCCACATGGCCCTTAGCATAGTCTTTGATATCTCCCATAAGGTAGGCTGGACCAGAAGCTTGGAATATATGGGATCCATGGTGAAAGAGCAAACTTTGCAATCACCGTGAGTAATTAAAGTCAATGTGATTACCTAACGTAAAACCTGTAAGTACTGATGCTGCCAAGTGATGTCACTTTAGCAGAGTTTATTGTGCTGATATATATAATGAGCTTCTTGAATCTGTTTTAAATTCTGGCGTAATTTACATACTATCAGGTAAAAATGCTGTTGGTAAAACTGCCCAATACTCACCAGATTCTGATGCTGTGGAATTGACAGCCATTGTGGTAGATGTTGTGGATTCACCTGTCAATGGTTGAGTGGGGATGTCAGTAGGTGGTGGTGTAACAGTGCTTGTGGTTCCTGAAGTGTTTGTGAAGATTGATGATGTAGTTGGCAACAATGCGTCTGTTGTTGATGTCTCAGTGTTAGGATTCGTTCCAGGACCTGTTGTTGTAGCTGCAAAAATGACAGGGATATTCAGACTTATAATTTGTCCTGACAAATAATCTACTTATTCACTTTAAAACAATTGACAAGCAGGAATATGAAGCATACATGGACCGTACACAAGTGGTCTCAATGTTACTGGAAGGGATTCTGAGGAATAGGATTTCTTTGTATTTGGAATGGCAATGAACAACTTGTGATTTTCAGCTTGTCTTTGTTTATGGGAATTGACATTATTGTGGCTACTGAAGAGATCACCAAGAGGATCGATGAAGGCAGAACTGTGGACATGGTCCACATGGACCTTCGCATAGTCTTTGACATTTCCCATATGTAGGCTGGACCAGTAGCTTGGAATATATGGGATCCAGGGTGAAAGAGCAAATTAGATACAAAATTTAGCTCAGAGCCAAGTAACGTGAAGCATTTAGGGAAGATAAACCACGACAGGTTGTACACAGTGAATGGAGGAGCCTGGGGAGTATTATTAAACATCAGGACATTAGGGGACATCTATAGTTCCCTGTGAGAGGCAACGCAGGTAGCAAGAGTTGTGAAGAAAGCACGCGGTGTGTTGGCCTTCATCAGGCAAGCCATTTAGTGTAGTAATTGAGACACCATGACACAATGGTACAACTTGTTGGTTTGGCTACACTTGGAGTATTCTGTGCAATTCTGGTCACCAAACTATTGGAAGGTGTGATTAAGCTGGGGAGGATGCAGAAAAGATTCAAAGGAATATTCCCTTCTCGGTAGGGTTTATGTGATGAGTTATTGAATATGCTGGGCCCTTCTCACCTTGGTCCAATCTTGCTGAGGATTGACTTTATTGAGATGTGTTACATCATGTGAAGCAGCAGTACCCTCGTGTACTGGGGTCTATAACTAGAAGGCAATGGTTTATGGTGAGAGGGAATGATTTAAAGAGGATCTGAAGGGTTGGGTTTTCACACAGAGCGTGATGGGTTTATGGCATGAGTTGCTAAAGAAGGTGGTGGAGGTGGATGTCAGTACAAAGATTAAAACATATTTGGACAGTTACATGGATCGGCAAGTTTCAGAGGGATATGAGGCTTTGGCAGGTAAATGGGGTTAGCATAGGTAGGTATCTTCTTCTTGCGTTTGAGGCAGCAGAAGTTATGTAACGCACTCCAGGCGCTGTAGCCAGTGCAATGTGTTGTTGTCAAGGGCCGTGAGGTGTACCCCTCCACCAGGGGGACGGAGGACAGCGCAGTCGAATATGCCGTGCTGCGCTGTTTGCTGGTCTGCTCCACACACGCAGGCTGCTGATGGACGCAACCCCCAACGATGCATGTTGGCGTTGAACCGGCCGACCCCTGTGTGGAGCCGGTTCAGGGCGACCCACTCTTTGCGGGGCGTGTCCGAGCCGGGTTGGGCTGTGGTGTTCGGTGCGACCGTGAATTGAGGAGGTGGCGATGTCTGTTCCCAGCTGGTTCTCCATGCTCCTAGTATGTTGAAACCGGAGCCACAGAGGGTCGCTGCATGACGGGAGAAAGGGTGATGAGATGGCAGGCGTTGAGGTCCCAGTTGCTCTGAATCCTGGGCGAGGTGGTGCAGAGGATGTTTGGAGTCTGATGGGGCCTTGCACACCAGCCTATGAGTGAAGAACTCTCTGCAAGCTTGGCGGGTGCGATACCTGCGAGCACCGGCAGGATATCCGTCGGAGTGGGGCGTAGGCAGCCAGTGATGATCCGCATGGTGTCGCAAGGTAGGTATTATGTTCAGTGTGGACAAGGTGTGGCAAACGGCCTGTTTCTGTGCTGCACAACCATGAATCTGCAATGCACAGATTTGTGTAATGTTTGCTGCAGACATTGTGGTGATTGTTGTCATTGATGATACAGCTAGACAGTCGCTTGTGGAGGGACCATTAGTGCTTCTTGTAGAAGTTGTCTCTGCTGTGCTGCATGTTGTTGAAGTAGATGTAAAAACATTAATTGTATGTGTGTAGGCAGTGCAATCACCGTGAGTAATTGAAGTCAATGTGATTACCTGATGTAAAACCTGTAAGTACTGATGCTGACAAGACATGTCACTTTAGCAGTTTAATCTGCTTATATATATAATGGGCTTCTTGAATATTCCTTTAATTCTGGCATAATTTACATACTTGGCTGGTAACAGGTAAAAGCCTTGTTGGCAAACCTGTTGAACACTCACCAGATGCTGTGGAATTGACAGTCATTGTCGTAGATGTTGTAGTTGTGGTCGTTCCAGGACCTGTAGTTGGAGCTGCAAAAATGACGGGAATATTCAGTCTTAAAATGTGTCCTGACAAACAATCTCCTTATTCATTTTAACAAAAGCCAAACAGGAATAGGACGTAAAGATAGACCGTACACAAGAGGTTTGAAAGGTCCTGGAAGGGATTTTGAGGAATAGTTTTTTTGTATTTGGAAAGGCAAGGACCAATTTGCAATTGTCAGCTTGCCTTTGTTTCTGGGAAATAATAATATTGTGGTAATTGAAGAGATCACCAAAAGGATTGATGAAAGCAGAACTGTGGAACTTAGCATAGTCTTTGACATCTCCCATAAGGTAGGCTGGACCAGACGCTTGGAATATATGGGATCCAGGGTGAAAGAGCAAACTTTGCAATCACCGTGAGTAATTAAAGTCAATGTGATTACCTAACGTAAAACCTGTAAGTACTGATGCTGCCAAGTGATGTCACTTTCGCAGAGTTTATTGTGCTGATATATATAATGAGCTTCTTGAATATATTTTAAATTCTGGCGTAATTTACATACTTATCAGGAAAAAATGCTGTTGGTAAAACTGCCCAATACTCACCAGTTTCTGATGCTGTGGAATTGACAGCCATTTTGGTAGATGTTGTGGATTCACCTGTCAATGGTTGAGTGGGGATGTCAGTAGGTGGTGGTGTAACAGTGCTTGTGGTTCCTGAAGTGTTTGTGAAGATTGATGATGTAGTTGGCAATAATGCGTCTGTTGTTGATGTCTCAGTGTTAGGATTCGTTCCAGGACCTGTTGTTGTAGCTGCAATAATGACAGGGATATTCAGTCTTGAAATGTGTTCTGACAAATAATCTACTTATTCACTTTAAAACAAATGACACGCAGGAATATGAAGCATAGGTAGACCATACATAAGTGGTCTCAATGTTACTGGAAGGGATTCTGAGGAATCGGATTTATTTTGTATTTGGAATGGCAATGAGCAACTTGTGATTGTCAGCTTGTCTTTGTTTATGGGAATTGACATTATTGTGGCTACTGAAGAGATCACCAAGAGGATCGATGAAGGCAGAACTGTGGACATGGTCCACATGGACCTTCACATTTCCCACAAGGTAGGCTGGACCAGAGGCTCTGAATATATGGGATCCAGGGTGAAAGAGCAAATTAGATACAAAATTTAGCTCAGAGCCAAGTAACATGAAGCATTTAGGGAACATAAACCACGACAGGTTGTACACATTGAATGGAGGAGCCTGGGGAGTATTATTAAACATCAGGACATTAGGGGACATCTATAGTTCCCTGTGAGAGGCAACACAGGTAGCAAGAGTTGTGATGAAAGCACGCGGTGTGCTTGCCTTCATCAGGCAAGCCATTGAGTGTAGTAATTGAGACACCATGACACAATGGTACAACTTGTTGGTTCGGCTACACTTGGAGTATTCTGTACAATTCTGGTCACCAAACTATTGGAAGGTGTGATTACGCTGGGGAGGATGCAGAAAAGATTCAAAGGAATATTGCCTTCTCGGTAGGGTTTATGTGATGAGTTATTGGATAGGCTGGGCCCTTCTCTCCCTGGTCCAATCTTGCTGAGGATTGACTTTATTGAGATGTGTCACGTCATGTGTAGCAGCAGTACCCTCGTGTATTGGGGTCTCCAATTAGAAGGCAACGGTTTAAGGTGAGAGGAAATGATTTAAAGAGGATCTGAAGGGTTGGGTTTTCACACAGAGCGTGATGGGTTTATGGAACGAGTTGCTAAAGGAGGTGGTGGAGGTGGATGTCAGTTCAACGATTAAAACATATTTGGACAGTTACATTGATCGGCAAGTTTCAGAGGGATATGAGGCTTTGGCAGGCAAATGGGGTTAGCATAGGTAGGTATCTTCTTCTTGCGTTTGAGGCAGCAGACGTTATGTAACGGCCTCCAAGTGCTGTTGTCAAGGGCCATGAGGTATACCCGTCCACCAGGGGGACGGAGGACAGCGCAGTCGAGAATGCCGTGCTGCGCTGTTTGCTGGTCTGCTCCACATGCAGGCTGCTGATGGACGCAACCCCCAACGATGCATGTTGGCGTTTAACTGGCCGACCCCTGTGTGGAGCCCGTTCAGGGCGACCCACTCTTTGCGGGGCGTGTCCGAGCCAGGTGGGGCTGTGGTGTTCGGTGCGACAGTGAATTGAGGAGGTGGCGATGTCTGTTCCCAGCTGATTCTCCATGCTCCTAGTATGTTGAAACCGGAGCCACAGAGGGTCGCTGCATGACGGGAGAAGGGGTGATGAGATGGCAGGCATTGAGGTCCCAGTTGCTGTGAGTCCAGGGCGAGGTGGTGCAGACGATGTTTGGAGTCTGATGGGGCCTTGCACACCAGCCTATGAGTGAAGAACTCTCTGCAAAGCTTGGCGGGTGCGATACCTGCAAGCACCGGCAGGAGATCCGTCGGAGTGGGGCGTAGGCAGCCAGTGATGATCCGCATGGTGTCGCAAGGTAGGTATTATGTTCAGTGTGGACAAGGTGTGGCAAACGGCCTGTTTCTGTGCTGTACAACTATGAATCTGCAATGCACAGATTTGTGTAATGTTTGCTGCAGACATTGTGGTGATTGTTGTCATTGACGATACAGCTAGACAGTCGCTTGTGGAGGTTTCATTGGTGCTTCTTGTAGAAGATGTCTCTGCTGTGCTGCATGTTGATGAAGTAGATGTAAAAACATTACTTGTATGGGTGTAGGCAGTGCAATCACCGTGAGTAATTGGTCAGTGTGATTACCTGATGTAAAAACTGTAAGTACTGATGCTGACAAGACATGTCACTTTAGCAGTTCATTCTGCTTATATATATAATGGGCTTCTTGAATATTACTTTCATTCTGGCATAATTTACATACTTGGCTGGTAACAGGTAAACAAACCTTGTTGGCAAAACTGTTGAACACTCACCAGATGCTGTGGAATTGACAGTCATTGTCGTAGATGTTGTAGTTGTTGTCGTTCCAGGACCTGTTGTTGAAGCTGCAAAAATGACAGGAATATTCAGTCTTAAAATATGTCCTGACAAATAATCTCCTTATTCATTTTAACAAAAGCCAAGCAGGAATTGGATGTAAAGACAGACCGTACACAAGAGGTCTGAAAGGTACTGGAAGGGATTTTGAGGAAAAGTTTTTTTGTATTTGGAAAGGCAAGGAGCAATTTCGGATTATCATTTTGCTTTTGTTTCTGGGAAATAATAATATTGTGGTAATTGAAGATATCACCAAGAGGATTGATGAAAGCAGAACTGTGGGCATGGTCCACATGGACCTTAGCATAGTCTTTGACATCTCCCATAAGGTAGGCTAGACCAGACGCTTGGAATATATGGGATCCATGATGAAAGAGCAAACTTTGCAATCACTGTGAGTAATTAAAGTCAATGTGATTACCTAACGTTAAACCTGTAAGTACTGATGTTGCCAAGTGATGTCACTTTAGCAGAGTTTATTGTGCTTGAATATGTTTTAAATTCTGGCGTAATTTTCATACTTGGATGGTAACAGGTAAAAATGCTGTTGGTAAAACTGCCCAATACTCACCAGATTCTGATGCTGTGGAATTGACAGCCATTGTGGTAGATGTAGTGGATTCACCTGTCAATGGTTGAGTTGGGATGTCAGTAGCTGGAGGTGCAACAGTGCTTGTGGTTCCTGAAGTGTTTGTGAAGATTGATGATGTAGTTGGCAATAATGCGTCTGTTGTTGATGTCTCAGTGTTAGGATTCGTTCCAGGACCTGTTGTTGTAGCTGCAAAAATGACAGGGATATTCAGTCTTGGAATGTGTCCTGACAAATAATCTACTTATTCACTTTAAAACAATTGACAAGCAGGAATATGAAGCATACATGGACCGTACACAAGTGGTCTCAATGTTACTGGAAGGGATTCAGAGGAATAGGATTTCTTTGTATTTGGAATGGCAATGAACAACTTGTGATTTTCAGCTTGTCTTTGTTTATGGGAATTGACATTATTGTGGCTACTGAAGAGATCACCAAGAGGATCGATGAAGGCAGAACGGTGGACATGGTCCACATGGACCTTCGCATAGTCTTTGACATTTCCCATATGTAGGCTGGACCAGAAGCTTGGAATATATGGGATCCAGGGTGAAAGAGCAAATTAGATACAAAATTTAGCTCAGAGGCAAGTAACGTGAAGAATTTAGGGAAGATAAACCACGACAGGTTGTGCACAGTGAATGGAGGAGCCTGGGGAGTATTATTAAACATCAGGACATTAGGGGACATCTATAGTTCCCTGTGAGAGGCAAAGCAGGTAGCAAGAGTTGTGAAGAAAACACGCGGTGTGTTGGCCTTCATCAGGCAAGCCATTGAGTGTAGTAATTGAGACACCATGACACAATGGTACAACTTGTTGGTTCGGCTACACTTGGAGTATTCTGTGCAATTCTGGTCACCAAACGATTGGAAGGTGTGATTAAGCTGGGGAGGATACAGAAAAGATTCAAAGGTATATTGCCTTCTCGGTAGGGTTTATGTGATGAGTTATTGGATAGGCTGGGCCCTTCTCTCCCTGGTCCAATCATGCTGAGGTTTGACTTTATTGAGATGTGTCACGTCATGTGAAGCATCAGTACCCTCGTGTACTGGGGTCTCCAACTAGAAGGTAATGGTTTAAAGTGAGAGGGAATGATTTAAAGAGGATCTGAAGGGTTGGGTTTTCACACAGAGTGTGATGGGTTTATGGAATGGGTTGCTAAACGAAGTGGTAGAGGCAGATGTCAGTACAATGATTAAAACATATTTGGACAGTTACATGGATTGGCAAGTTTCAGAGGGATATGAGGCTTTGGCAGGCAAATGGGGTTAGCAGAGGTAGGTATTATGTTCAGTTTGGACAAGGTGTGGCAAAGGGCCTGTTTCTGTGCTGTACAACTATGAATCTGCAATGCACAGATTTGTGTAATGTTTGCTGCAGACATTGTGGTGATTGTTGTCATTGACGATACAGCTATACAGTCGCTTGTGGAGGTTTCATTGGTGCTTCTTGTAGAAGATGTCTCTGCTGTGCTGCATGTTGTTGAAGTAGGTGTAAAAACATTAATTGTATTGGTGTAGGCAGTGCAATCACCGTGAGTAATTGAAGTCAATGTGATTACCTGATGTAAAACCTGTAAGTACTGATGCTGACAAGACATGTCACTTTAGCAGTTTATTCTGCTTATATATATAATGGGCTTCTTGAATATTCCTTGAATTCTGGCATAATTTACATACTTGGCTGGTAACAGGTAAAAACCTTGTTGGCAAAACTGTTGAACACTCACCAGATGCTGTGGAATTGACAGTCATTGTCGTAGGTGTTGGAGTTGTGGTCGTTCCAGGACCTGTTTTTTTTCTATTTGGAAAGGCAAGGACCAATTTGGGATTGTCAGCCTGGCTTTGTTTCTGGGAATCGATAATATTGTGGTAATTGAAGAGATCACCATGAGGATTAATGAAAGCAGAACTGTGGACATGGTCCACATGGCCCTTAGCATAGTCTTTGATATCTCCCATAAGGTAGGCTGGACCAGAAGCTTGGAATATATGGGATCCATGGTGAAAGAGCAAACTTTGCAATCACCGTGAGTAATTAAAGTCAATGTGATTACCTAACGTAAAACCTGTAAGTACTGATGCTGCCAAGTGATGTCACTTTAGCAGAGTTTATTGTGCTGATATATATAATGAGCTTCTTGAATCTGTTTTAAATTCTGGCGTAATTTACATACTATCAGGTAAAAATGCTGTTGGTAAAACTGCCCAATACTCACCAGATTCTGATGCTGTGGAATTGACAGCCATTGTGGTAGATGTTGTGGATTCACCTGTCAATGGTTGAGTGGGGATGTCAGTAGGTGGTGGTGTAACAGTGCTTGTGGTTCCTGAAGTGTTTGTGAAGATTGATGATGTAGTTGGCAACAATGCGTCTGTTGTTGATGTCTCAGTGTTAGGATTCGTTCCAGGACCTGTTGTTGTAGCTGCAAAAATGACAGGGATATTCAGACTTATAATTTGTCCTGACAAATAATCTACTTATTCACTTTAAAACAATTGACAAGCAGGAATATGAAGCATACATGGACCGTACACAAGTGGTCTCAATGTTACTGGAAGGGATTCTGAGGAATAGGATTTCTTTGTATTTGGAATGGCAATGAACAACTTGTGATTTTCAGCTTGTCTTTGTTTATGGGAATTGACATTATTGTGGCTACTGAAGAGATCACCAAGAGGATCGATGAAGGCAGAACTGTGGACATGGTCCACATGGACCTTCGCATAGTCTTTGACATTTCCCATATGTAGGCTGGACCAGTAGCTTGGAATATATGGGATCCAGGGTGAAAGAGCAAATTAGATACAAAATTTAGCTCAGAGCCAAGTAACGTGAAGCATTTAGGGAAGATAAACCACGACAGGTTGTACACAGTGAATGGAGGAGCCTGGGGAGTATTATTAAACATCAGGACATTAGGGGACATCTATAGTTCCCTGTGAGAGGCAACGCAGGTAGCAAGAGTTGTGAAGAAAGCACGCGGTATGTTGGCCTTCATCAGGCAAGCCATTTAGTGTAGTAATTGAGACACCATGACACAATGGTACAACTTGTTGGTTCGGCTACACTTGGAGTATTCTGTGCAATTCTGGTCACCAAACTATTGGAAGGTGTGATTAAGCTGGGGAGGATGCAGAAAAGATTCAAAGGAATATTCCCTTCTCGGTAGGGTTTATGTGATGAGTTATTGAATATGCTGGGCCCTTCTCACCTTGGTCCAATCTTGCTGAGGATTGACTTTATTGAGATGTGTTACATCATGTGAAGCAGCAGTACCCTCGTGTACTGGGGTCTATAACTAGAAGGCAATGGTTTATGGTGAGAGGGAATGATTTAAAGAGGATCTGAAGGGTTGGGTTTTCACACAGAGCGTGATGGGTTTATGGCATGAGTTGCTAAAGGAGGTGGTGGAGGTGGATGTCAGTACAAAGATTAAAACATATTTGGACAGTTACATGGATCGGCAAGTTTCAGAGGGATATGAGGCTTTGGCAGGTAAATGGGGTTAGCATAGGTAGGTATCTTCTTCTTGCGTTTGAGGCAGCAGAAGTTATGTAACGCACTCCAGGCGCTGTAGCCAGTGCAATGTGTTGTTGTCAAGGGCCGTGAGGTGTACCCCTCCACCAGGGGGACGGAGGACAGCGCAGTCGAATATGCCGTGCTGCGCTGTTTGCTGGTCTGCTCCACACACGCAGGCTGCTGATGGACGCAACCCCCAACGATGCATGTTGGCGTTGAACCGGCCGACCCCTGTGTGGAGCCGGTTCAGGGCGACCCACTCTTTGCGGGGCGTGTCCGAGCCGGGTTGGGCTGTGGTGTTCGGTGCGACCGTGAATTGAGGAGGTGGCGATGTCTGTTCCCAGCTGGTTCTCCATGCTCCTAGTATGTTGAAACCGGAGCCACAGAGGGTCGCTGCATGACGGGAGAAAGGGTGATGAGATGGCAGTCGTTGAGGTCCCAGTTGCTCTGAATCCTGGGCGAGGTGGTGCAGAGGATGTTTGGAGTCTGATGGGGCCTTGCACACCAGCCTATGAGTGAAGAACTCTCTGCAAGCTTGGCGGGTGCGATACCTGCGAGCACCGGCAGGATATCCGTCGGAGTGGGGCGTAGGCAGCCAGTGATGATCCGCATGGTGTCGCAAGGTAGGTATTATGTTCAGTGTGGACAAGGTGTGGCAAACGGCCTGTTTCTGTGCTGCACAACTATGAATCTGCAATGCACAGATTTGTGTAATGTTTGCTGCAGACATTGTGGTGATTGTTGTCATTGATGATACAGCTAGACAGTCGCTTGTGGAGGGACCATTAGTGCTTCTTGTAGAAGTTGTCTCTGCTGTGCTGCATGTTGTTGAAGTAGATGTAAAAACATTAATTGTATGTGTGTAGGCAGTGCAATCACCGTGAGTAATTGAAGTCAATGTGATTACCTGATGAAAAACCTGTAAGTACTGATGCTGACAAGACATGTCACTTTAGCAGTTTAATCTGCTTATATATATAATGGGCTTCTTGAATATTCCTTTAATTCTGGCATAATTTACATACTTGGCTGGTAACAGGTAAAAGCCTTGTTGGCAAACCTGTTGAACACTCACCAGATGCTGTGGAATTGACAGTCATTGTCGTAGATGTTGTAGTTGTGGTCGTTCCAGGACCTGTAGTTGGAGCTGCAAAAATGACGGGAATATTCAGTCTTAAAATGTGTCCTGACAAACAATCTCCTTATTCATTTTAACAAAAGCCAAACAGGAATAGGACGTAAAGATAGACCGTACACAAGAGGTTTGAAAGGTCCTGGAAAGGATTTTGAGGAATAGTTTTTTTGTATTTGGAAAGGCAAGGACCAATTTGCAATTGTCAGCTTGCCTTTGTTTCTGGGAAATAATAATATTGTGGTAATTGAAGAGATCACCAAAAGGATTGATGAAAGCAGAACTGTGGAACTTAGCATAGTCTTTGACATCTCCCATAAGGTAGGCTGGACCAGACGCTTGGAATATATGGGATCCAGGGTGAAAGAGCAAACTTTGCAATCACCGTGAGTAATTAAAGTCAATGTGATTACCTAACGTAAAACCTGTAAGTACTGATGCTGCCAAGTGATGTCACTTTCGCAGAGTTTATTGTGCTGATATATATAATGAGCTTCTTGAATATATTTTAAATTCTGGCGTAATTTACATACTTATCAGGAAAAAATGCTGTTGGTAAAACTGCCCAATACTCACCAGTTTCTGATGCTGTGGAATTGACAGCCATTTTGGTAGATGTTGTGGATTCACCTGTCAATGGTTGAGTGGGGATGTCAGTAGGTGGTGGTGTAACAGTGCTTGTGGTTCCTGAAGTGTTTGTGAAGATTGATGATGTAGTTGGCAATAATGCGTCTGTTGTTGATGTCTCAGTGTTAGGATTCGTTCCAGGACCTGTTGTTGTAGCTGCAATAATGACAGGGATATTCAGTCTTGAAATGTGTTCTGACAAATAATCTACTTATTCACTTTAAAACAAATGACACGCAGGAATATGAAGCATAGGTAGACCATACATAAGTGGTCTCAATGTTACTGGAAGGGATTCTGAGGAATCGGATTTATTTTGTATTTGGAATGGCAATGAGCAACTTGTGATTGTCAGCTTGTCTTTGTTTATGGGAATTGACATTATTGTGGCTACTGAAGAGATCACCAAGAGGATCGATGAAGGCAGAACTGTGGACATGGTCCACATGGACCTTCACATTTCCCACAAGGTAGGCTGGACCAGAGGCTCTGAATATATGGGATCCAGGGTGAAAGAGCAAATTAGATACAAAATTTAGCTCAGAGCCAAGTAACATGAAGCATTTAGGGAACATAAACCACGACAGGTTGTACACATTGAATGGAGGAGCCTGGGGAGTATTATTAAACATCAGGACATTAGGGGACATCTATAGTTCCCTGTGAGAGGCAACACAGGTAGCAAGAGTTGTGATGAAAGCACGTGGTGTGCTTGCCTTCATCAGGCAAGCCATTGAGTGTAGTAATTGAGACACCATGACACAATGGTACAACTTGTTGGTTCGGCTACACTTGGAGTATTCTGTACAATTCTGGTCACCAAACTATTGGAAGGTGTGATTACGCTGGGGAGGATGCAGAAAAGATTCAAAGGAATATTGCCTTCTCGGTAGGGTTTATGTGATGAGTTATTGGATAGGCTGGGCCCTTCTCTCCCTGGTCCAATCTTGCTGAGGATTGACTTTATTGAGATGTGTCACGTCATGTGTAGCAGCAGTACCCTCGTGTATTGGGGTCTCCAATTAGAAGGCAACGGTTTAAGGTGAGAGGAAATGATTTAAAGAGGATCTGAAGGGTTGGGTTTTCACACAGAGCGTGATGGGTTTATGGAACGAGTTGCTAAAGGAGGTGGTGGAGGTGGATGTCAGTTCAACGATTAAAACATATTTGGACAGTTACATTGATCGGCAAGTTTCAGAGGGATATGAGGCTTTGGCAGGCAAATGGGGTTAGCATAGGTAGGTATCTTCTTCTTGCGTTTGAGGCAGCAGACGTTATGTAACGGCCTCCAAGTGCTGTTGTCAAGGGCCATGAGGTATACCCGTCCACCAGGGGGACGGAGGACAGCGCAGTCGAGAATGCCGTGCTGCGCTGTTTGCTGGTCTGCTCCACATGCAGGCTGCTGATGGACGCAACCCCCAACGATGCATGTTGGCGTTTAACTGGCCGACCCCTGTGTGGAGCCCGTTCAGGGCGACCCACTCTTTGCGGGGCGTGTCCGAGCCAGGTGGGGCTGTGGTGTTCGGTGCGACAGTGAATTGAGGAGGTGGCGATGTCTGTTCCCAGCTGATTCTCCATGCTCCTAGTATGTTGAAACCGGAGCCACAGAGGGTCGCTGCATGACGGGAGAAGGGGTGATGAGATGGCAGGCGTTGAGGTCCCAGTTGCTGTGAGTCCAGGGCGAGGTGGTGCAGACGATGTTTGGAGTCTGATGGGGCCTTGCACACCAGCCTATGAGTGAAGAACTCTCTGCAAAGCTTGGCGGGTGCGATACCTGCAAGCACCGGCAGGAGATCCGTCGGAGTGGGGCGTAGGCAGCCAGTGATGATCCGCATGGTGTCGCAAGGTAGGTATTATGTTCAGTGTGGACAAGGTGTGGCAAACGGCCTGTTTCTGTGCTGTACAACTATGAATCTGCAATGCACAGATTTGTGTAATGTTTGCTGCAGACATTGTGGTGATTGTTGTCATTGACGATACAGCTAGACAGTCGCTTGTGGAGGTTTCATTGGTGCTTCTTGTAGAAGATGTCTCTGCTGTGCTGCATGTTGATGAAGTAGATGTAAAAACATTACTTGTATGGGTGTAGGCAGTGCAATCACCGTCAGTAATTGGTCAGTGTGATTACCTGATGTAAAAACTGTAAGTACTGATGCTGACAAGACATGTCACTTTAGCAGTTCATTCTGCTTATATATATAATGGGCTTCTTGAATATTACTTTCATTCTGGCATAATTTACATACTTGGCTGGTAACAGGTAAACAAACCTTGTTGGCAAAACTGTTGAACACTCACCAGATGCTGTGGAATTGACAGTCATTGTCGTAGATGTTGTAGTTGTTGTCGTTCCAGGACCTGTTGTTGAAGCTGCAAAAATGACAGGAATATTCAGTCTTAAAATATGTCCTGACAAATAATCTCCTTATTCATTTTAACAAAAGCCAAGCAGGAATTGGATGTAAAGACAGACCGTACACAAGAGGTCTGAAAGGTACTGGAAGGGATTTTGAGGAAAAGTTTTTTTGTATTTGGAAAGGCAAGGAGCAATTTCGGATTATCATTTTGCTTTTGTTTCTGGGAAATAATAATATTGTGGTAATTGAAGATATCACCAAGAGGATTGATGAAAGCAGAACTGTGGGCATGGTCCACATGGACCTTAGCATAGTCTTTGACATCTCCCATAAGGTAGGCTAGACCAGACGCTTGGAATATATGGGATCCATGATGAAAGAGCAAACTTTGCAATCACTGTGAGTAATTAAAGTCAATGTGATTACCTAACGTTAAACCTGTAAGTACTGATGTTGCCAAGTGATGTCACTTTAGCAGAGTTTATTGTGCTTGAATATGTTTTAAATTCTGGCGTAATTTTCATACTTGGATGGTAACAGGTAAAAATGCTGTTGGTAAAACTGCCCAATACTCACCAGATTCTGATGCTGTGGAATTGACAGCCATTGTGGTAGATGTAGTGGATTCACCTGTCAATGGTTGAGTTGGGATGTCAGTAGCTGGAGGTGCAACAGTGCTTGTGGTTCCTGAAGTGTTTGTGAAGATTGATGATGTAGTTGGCAATAATGCGTCTGTTGTTGATGTCTCAGTGTTAGGATTCGTTCCAGGACCTGTTGTTGTAGCTGCAAAAATGACAGGGATATTCAGTCTTGGAATGTGTCCTGACAAATAATCTACTTATTCACTTTAAAACAATTGACAAGCAGGAATATGAAGCATACATGGACCGTACACAAGTGGTCTCAATGTTACTGGAAGGGATTCAGAGGAATAGGATTTCTTTGTATTTGGAATGGCAATGAACAACTTGTGATTTTCAGCTTGTCTTTGTTTATGGGAATTGACATTATTGTGGCTACTGAAGAGATCACCAAGAGGATCGATGAAGGCAGAACGGTGGACATGGTCCACATGGACCTTCGCATAGTCTTTGACATTTCCCATATGTAGGCTGGACCAGAAGCTTGGAATATATGGGATCCAGGGTGAAAGAGCAAATTAGATACAAAATTTAGCTCAGAGGCAAGTAACGTGAAGAATTTAGGGAAGATAAACCACGACAGGTTGTGCACAGTGAATGGAGGAGCCTGGGGAGTATTATTAAACATCAGGACATTAGGGGACATCTATAGTTCCCTGTGAGAGGCAAAGCAGGTAGCAAGAGTTGTGAAGAAAACACGCGGTGTGTTGGCCTTCATCAGGCAAGCCATTGAGTGTAGTAATTGAGACACCATGACACAATGGTACAACTTGTTGGTTCGGCTACACTTGGAGTATTCTGTGCAATTCTGGTCACCAAACGATTGGAAGGTGTGATTAAGCTGGGGAGGATGCAGAAAAGATTCAAAGGTATATTGCCTTCTCGGTAGGGTTTATGTGATGAGTTATTGGATAGGCTGGGCCCTTCTCTCCCTGGTCCAATCATGCTGAGGATTGACTTTATTGAGATGTGTCACGTCATGTGAAGCATCAGTACCCTCGTGTACTGGGGTCTCCAACTAGAAGGTAATGGTTTAAAGTGAGAGGGAATGATTTAAAGAGGATCTGAAGGGTTGGGTTTTCACACAGAGTGTGATGGGTTTATGGAATGGGTTGCTAAACGAAGTGGTAGAGGCAGATGTCAGTACAATGATTAAAACATATTTGGACAGTTACATGGATTGGCAAGTTTCAGAGGGATATGAGGCTTTGGCAGGCAAATGGGGTTAGCAGAGGTAGGTATTATGTTCAGTTTGGACAAGGTGTGGCAAAGGGCCTGTTTCTGTGCTGTACAACTATGAATCTGCAATGCACAGATTTGTGTAATGTTTGCTGCAGACATTCTGGTGATTGTTGTCATTGATGATACAGCTATACAGTCGCTTGTGGAGGTTTCATTGGTGCTTCTTGTAGAAGATGTCTCTGCTGTGCTGCATGTTGTTGAAGTAGGTGTAAAAACATTAATTGTATTGGTGTAGGCAGTGCAATCACCGTGAGTAATTGAAGTCAATGTGATTACCTGATGAAAAACCTGTAAGTACTGATGCTGACAAGACATGTCACTTTAGCAGTTTATTCTGCTTATATATATAATGGGCTTCTTGAATATTCCTTTAATTCTGGCATAATTTACATACTTGGCTGGTAACAGGTAAAAACCTTGTTGGCAAAACTGTTGAACACTCACCAGATGCTGTGGAATTGACAGTCATTGTCGTAGGTGTTGGAGTTGTGGTCGTTCCAGGACCTGTTTTTTTTCTATTTGGAAAGGCAAGGACCAATTTGGGATTGTCAGCCTGGCTTTGTTTCTGGGAATCGATAATATTGTGGTAGTTGAAGAGATCACCATGAGGATTAATGAAAGCAGAACTGTGGACATGGTCCACATGGCCCTTAGCATAGTCTTTGATATCTCCCATAAGGTAGGCTGGACCAGAAGCTTGGAATATATGGAATCCATGGTGAAAGACCAAACTTTGCAATCACCGTGAGTAATTAAAGTCAATGTGATTACCTAACGTAAAACCTGTAAGTACTGATGCTGCCAAGTGATGTCACTTTAGCAGAGTTTATTGTGCTGATATATATAATGAGCTTCTTGAATCTGTTTTAAATTCTGGCGTAATTTACATACTATCAGGTAAAAATGCTGTTGGTAAAACTGCCCAATACTCACCAGATTCTGATGCTGTGGAATTGACAGCCATTGTGGTAGATGTTGTGGATTCACCTGTCAATGGTTGAGTGGGGATGTCAGTAGGTGGTGGTGTAACAGTGCTTGTGGTTCCTGAAGTGTTTGTGAAGATTGATGATGTAGTTGGCAACAATGCGTCTGTTGTTGATGTCTCAGTGTTAGGATTCGTTCCAGGACCTGTTGTTGTAGCTGCAAAAATGACAGGGATATTCAGACTTATAATTTGTCCTGACAAATAATCTACTTATTCACTTTAAAACAATTGACAAGCAGGAATATGAAGCATACATGGACCGTACACAAGTGGTCTCAATGTTACTGGAAGGGATTCTGAGGAATAGGATTTCTTTGTATTTGGAATGGCAATGAACAACTTGTGATTTTCAGCTTGTCTTTGTTTATGGGAATTGACATTATTGTGGCTACTGAAGAGATCACCAAGAGGATCGATGAAGGCAGAACTGTGGACATGGTCCACATGGACCTTCGCATAGTCTTTGACATTTCCCATATGTAGGCTGGACCAGAAGCTTGGTATATATGGGATCCAGGGTGAAAGAGCAAATTAGATACAAAATTTAGCTCAGAGCCAAGTAACGTGAAGCATTTAAGGAAGATAAACCACGACAGGTTGTGCACGGTGAATGGAGGAGCCTGGGGAGTATTATTAAACATCAGGACATTAGGGGACATCTATAGTTCCCTGTGAGAGGCAACGCAGGTAGCAAGAGTTGTGAAGAAAGCACGCGGTGTGTTGGCCTTCATCAGGCAAGCCATTTAGTGTAGTAATTGAGACACCATGACACAATGGTACAACTTGTTGGTTCGGCTACACTTGGAGTATTCTGTGCAATTCTGGTCACAAAACTATTGGAAGGTGTGATTAAGCTGGGGAGGATGCAGAAAAGATTCAAAGGAATATTGCCTTCTCTGTAGGGTTTATGTGATGAGTTATTGGATAGGCTGGGCCCTTCTCTCCCTGGTCCAATCTTGCTGAGGATTGACTTTATTGAGATGTGTCACGTCATGTGAAGCAGCAGTATCCTCGTGTACTAGGGTCTCCAACTAGAAGGCAATGGTTTAAAGTGAGAGGGAATGATTTAAAGAGGATCTGAAGGGTCGGGTTTTCACACAGAGCGTGATGGGATTATGGAATGGGTTGCTAAAGGAGGTGGTGGAGGCGGATGTCAGTACAACGATTAAAACATATTTGGACAGTTACATGGATCGGCAAGTTTCAGAGGGATATGAGTCATTGGCAGGTGTAAGATTTGAGAAGTTTTCCTTCATTTGGAAAGCAACACCAAACCAAAGAGCTGCAGTTTGGACATTTTAAACGAGAGACTGGGGCTGATAGCGGAGAAAGGCTGCGGTCAGATTAACAAAGGATGTCACAATCTGTGGGTCCTAAAATGGCCGCAGGACCTCGTGACCAGCCACAAAAAGTAAAAACCTTACAACCCAGTCTCTAGGTTTTCTGCAAAGCCACGGCCAGAACAAAGGATGGGTATTGGCCATGCAGAAACCTACGAAACCAGGTCGGAGTCCAGACACTGGGGCACTGACATCAGCATACTCACAATGCCCCAAGCCGACCTAAACAGTTCATCTCGGTGAGGGGGCACAATAGCCCATAGAAAACTACCTGGTAGGTGATGGGAAACCAGTTAACACCCATCACCTCACAACGAAATACCAATTAACACCGTCTGGCCATCCCCGGTATCCCCGAACATAAGGCAAATCAGAAGAAAACTCATACATATCTTTTTGAACAAAGAGATTCCAAGATCTGGCGGGAGATAGGACGGGTCAGAAATAGTATAACTGGCCACTACTTTTGGGTGAAAAAGTTAAGTCAACTGAAGTCAAGAAGAGAGGCAGAAGGAAGTCAAACGAATACAGGAGGAAGCCCATAAGAAAGCTGTGGAGAAGGCGGTCTGGCTGACCTGCTATAAAAAGCAGGTCCAGCTTTTGGACCGCGTGGTTGTGGCATAGGCTGCCCAGATCAGGGACCTTCAGGAGGAGGTAGAGGAGAAGGCTGCGGGTGGGAACCAGTTGATTAAGGCTCTGGACTCTTTAAACAAGGAGTGCCGGGTCGTGACCAACCGCCACGAAGCCAGGGTAGAGCTGATGGAGTGTCAGGCCACTGAGACTATGCTCAGTAAGGGCAAGCTCAGGGAGCAGTGCGCTTCCCTGAGCCGCCAGCTGGAGACCCAGGAAGAGAACCTCAAGGGGGTTAGGGCAGCCTACAAAATGGTTTTGGAGGACAGGTCGGAAGGGGCCGACCACGGGGCCTGCCTGCAGGAGATAGAGGGTCTGCGGAGTGCTTTAAATAAAGCAAGTGGGCTGGTCTGTCTAATGAACCCCCCAGCAAGCCAGTCGCTGGCGGTTGCGAAGGTCCCGGTTCCGGTCCCCAGAAAGACCGTGGTGGCTTCGGCCCCCAGACTCCACAATTCCCCTAGCTACGAGGCATCCTGGGAAAGGGGTATTGTAGGGGAGAGAGAGAGAGAGGAGCTCCCGGTCGAGGACTCGGCACCGGCGCCCATGTGCCCGGTCCTGGAAACCAGACGGGGACCGACCGCGCTGAATGGGGACGCCGGACCCATTCAGAGCGAGATTGTGGTGCCCCACAGCTCCCAGCAATCAACGGTTGCGACGAGGGAGAACGGGCAAAATTGTTGCTGTTCTCCCTGGACAGCTCGATCCTCCAATGCCTCTCAGATGAAAGCAAAAGAGGGACCAGGACCTACGATCTCCTACGGGACGAGGTCCTGGACGTCTTGGGGATGGGCGATGAGGGTCCATTTGCCCGATTGGAGAGGACCCTCCAGATGGAGGGAGAACCCCCAAGGGTTTTTGCGGCTCGACTGTGGACAGTGTATCAAAGCAACTGCCCGCACGTCCCCACGCGGGATGTCCTGGTCGGGAATGGGAGAGCCCAGTGGCTCCGATGCTTGGTGTCAAACAGCCTGGCAGCCGTCAGGGAGCAGGCGAAAGCCTGGTTTGATCCCACAAATAGCACGGAGGAGGCGGTTTTGGACCATCTCATGGTAGGGTATAGAAACACCCGGAGCACGTCTACCCGACTCGTAACAGGGAAGGTGCACGTGGCGGAGGCTACTGCACCGGTCCAAAAGGAGTGGCGACAGGAGGGTAACCCTACCGCACAGTCCAAGTGTTTCAGATGTGGTAAGGTGGGGCACTGGCGGAAGGATTGCAGGGTCCACACCAAGGAAGATAGGGTTGGCACCACCCTGCGCGCCGAGGTCCCAGTTAAGCCCGAGATTATCGAAACGATGATCGAGGTGATGCGGTCCCTCATGGCCGCACAGGGGAAGGTGGCAGTCGCTACCGGCTCCACAGGTGCGAGGGGGGCACTGGAGATTCCCCAATGACATCAGCCCGCACAGCCCGCCTATCTGTGTCCTCTCCGCTACGATGCGTGGAAGAGGCCGCTTGTGGAGATGGTAGTGGAGAGGCAAAGGGGCAATTATCTGTTGGACACGGGGGCTTCATGCACCGTGGTCCACACAGAGGAACCCTTTGACTCTCCCCTGTCCACAGGGGTCCCTTTCGCACTGGCGGGGTTCACAGGGAAGGAACAGGCTGGCGCACGTTCCATCCCGCTGTCCATTCATTTGGGAGCACTCCTTACCACATGGGAGTGTATCCGGATGAAGTGGCCTGGAGCACAGGGGTCAACCACAGGGGCCAGCCCTGTGAGTGGGGATTCACAGCCAAGGATGGGGCAGGTCACGCAGGCAGGCAAGGTTGCCTGCGTGAGGGGGGAGGACATTCTCCAGGAATGGAGAGTCTCGCGTTTTGGGTGGGATTCAGATGAGGAAGAGCCTGATCAGCTCAACCAGGGGCTGGATCCCATTACGGAGGAAGAGGAGTCGGAGGGGGACGACAGTAACGTCCCCGACTCAAGCACCAGGAAGGCGGGGGTAGCGGGCGAAGGCTCACCACCTGTAGATACAGGCAGAGTGAGGCCGGATGCCGCGGGTATACCCAGCACCAAGGGAGCAGAGCTGGATGAGGCGGGGCCAGGGTCGGCAGCTGCGGGGGGTACCCGAGCTGCGGCACGGCAGGAACCGGTCCTCAGCCAGGCTGTCCAGGGGTCAGTGCCGAAGGTGATCCTCCGTAGGTCCAGCAAGGAACCCCAACGCAGAAAGTTTTGGCCAGAGGTCAATCACGCTCCGAGGTACGGGAGCCAAGTAAGGAGGAGGGAGCTAGCGTTTCAGAGGAGGTTTAGCCCCCGACAGGCAGCGACAGGCTGCGGAGGATCAAAGGTGGGAGACAGCGTGGTGCAGCCGCAGGAGACGAACCGCTGCAGCCCTGACAGGGATTAGCTGAGCCGCCCGGGGAAGGCGGCGCTGTATTATATTTTAGGTAATTTTAGATAAGGATAAGCTATTATAGATAAGGGTTAGGTAATATGGATATTTTAGGTAATATAGATAAGGATAGGTATTTTAGATAAGTTTAAGTATTTTAGATAAGTTTTGTGGGGATAGTTTAGTTGTAAATAAAGTTGATGCATCCAGGATGTGTGGGTGTGGGGTGCAGGCTGGGGGTCAAGAGACCCGCCCGCAGAGGCGTTAACAAAGCCAAGCGCTCCCCAAGAGGCTGGCTATACCATTCTTCTTTATCTGTTTTCTGGAATGGAAGGAGGCACTCGTATGGTGGATCTTTGCCACAACGATCGGATGTGGGTGGGCCTATCGGGGCCGCACCAAGGACATCATCATCTACGGCTGCTCCGGGGACACGGCTCCCATCGCGACCGATGGGACTGGAAGGAGAGAAGCGGAGGAGACCGCAGTTTACTTCCATGAAGGCCGGTGGCCGGGGTGGCTGGGATCGAACTCTTCAGAGTATTCCAGCGCCCCAGGTTTTGCTTATCGGGACACTTCATTATTGTGCCCGAGAGTCAAGATCATCGCCCAAAAGATCAGCGCCACCGTTGGCAAAAGGATCTGCCTGGTATGCACGGGGAAGGTCCCCGCGAGCAGGCGGTGGTGGCTGAGGAAAAGGAGCAGGACAATGGCCAACTCCACTGTTGAGTGGGAGAGACTTGACAACGACACTCACAGGACTATTTCTGGGACTAAAGAACAGTTGAGTGTGTGTTGGGACAAATGGTAGGAACCGGATGAGGGGATTTATATGTGTATGTGAGGTTCGAGGTATCGCTGCCCCACGGGCAACAGCATATTTTTTCAGAGACAGTGGCAGGATGACGGTAAGGGGATGAGGTGGGATGTTAGCTCGCGGGCTTGTGGGGTCCCCCTTTCCCCGATCCCGGTAAACGCCACTGAACTCATCACACGGCCACGCATGACACCTCCCACAGTTCCGCTGGCAGTAGCACAGGAGGGTGAGTGCCCAAAAACCACTAAGGGGCCCGGGAATGGCCTGGTACTGATACTGACTGACCAGGTATTGTACCAGGGGGTGCACTACGCGGTAGCCTCAGTGATTTTAAACCTCACCGAGGTGCGGTTGCCGGAGTGGTGCCCCAGGGAAACTGAAAGACTAACCGGGTATATCAGGGAGAATGGAGGGACCGTTACGTGCGGGTGGGCGAGCAGGACCCAGCCGCAAGCTGCTAGGAGGACAGGCCCCCTCCGCACCGAGTGAACTGTGTTTTGTATTATCTTCGAATTTGTATCAAGAGTGATTGTGAAGATGTATCGTTTTGCTGTTGTGTTGTTTTCATGTCCTACATTAAAGCGGACACCAGTAGGAGGATGGCGGAGGCATCGGCCTGGGACAAGGTGTAGGTGTATATGTCTGACATGAAAATGTACATACTTGTAATATAGTTTTGCCCGGGACACGGGCAGTAAAGGTCAGCCTAAGATGGGGACTGTACGTTCGCAATGAAACACTAGTTTAGTTAAAACCTCAGGGGTCTGGATATGGAGAATCGGGAAAACATTGCACAACCACATTATTTAATTGATTCGATAAGATGGGGTTATGCAAATCAACAGGAGGGACTGTAAGATTTGAGAAGTTTTCCCTCATTTGGAAAGCAACACCAAACCAAAGAGCTGCAGTTTGGACATTTTAAACGAGAGACTGGGGCTGATAGCGGAGAAAGGCTGCGGTCAGATTAACAAAGGATGTCACAATCTGTGGGTCCTAAAATGGCTGCAGGACCTCGTGACTAGCCACAAAAAGTAAAAACCTTACAACCCAGTCTCTAGGTTTTCTGCAAAGCTACGGCCAGAACAAAGGATGGGTATTGGCCATGCAGAAACCTACAAAACCAGGTCGGAGTCCAGACACTGGGGCGCTGACATCAGCATACTCACAATGACCCAAGCCGACCTAAACAGTTCATCTCAGTGAGGGGGCACAATAGCCCATAGAAAACTACCTGGTAGGTGATGGGAAACCAGTTAACACCCATCACCTCACAACGAAATCCCAATTAACACCGTCTGGCCATCCCCGGTATCCCCGAACATAAGCGCAGATCAGAAGAAAACCTCATACATATCTTTTTGAACAAAGAGATTCCAAGATCTGGCGGGAGATAGGACGGGTCAGAAATAGTATAACTGGCCACTACTTTTGGGTGAAAAAGTTAAGTCAAGTTAAGTCAACTGAAGTCAAGAAGAAATACTGGAAGAAGAAGCTGAAGGGAGAATAAAACCTGCAAGGAATGCAAGCAGGCAAGTCAGAAGGAAGTCAAACGAATGCAGGAGGAAGAAACGACAGGCAAGAAGAACGGATGCAAGAGAGAGGAACAGGCACGCAACTCGAGAAGAAATACTGCAAAACGAACAGCCAGTAACCCCAGTAATAGCCCCATGGTGAGCATGTACTCCAAATCCTACATATCCTGGACATAGTTTAGTGTAGAGGGGAGGGTGGTTGTGAATAAACGTTGGGTGTGTATTAAAATATGTGTTGGTCAATGTTGCGATGCGTCGTGCGTTCCCCATCTTACAGTCGTGTATATGTCTTATAGAACTGTGTGTGTTTTATGATTCATAGTTATAAGTATTCGTGTGATTCTGTATGTGTTTTATAGACATGTATTATAGAACTGTATAAGTATTCATGGACAATAGTCCCAAGCGCTGAATAAAAGCCTTTTCATTTAAACCCTGGTTTTCAAATCTGGTCTGGTGGAATTTTCTGCACTATAAGAGCTCCTGCATCTAAGTCCAGTGTCTAGAACCGTAAGGGGTGAGTGGGTCGAACCACTCACGGGGAACCAGTGTGCACGGCCTGGTCAAGGGATCAGAGCAAGGCACGGGGACCTTAGGTCGGGCGAAAGCTCGGCGCAGAAACCCCTTACACCAGTTCGAGGAAGGATGTGAAGACTTTGGAAAGTGTACAGAGGACGTTTACCAGAATGTCGTCTGGATTAGGTATTAGAAACATAGAAACAATGAAAATAGGTGCAGGGGTAGGCCATTCGGCCCTGCGAGCCAGCAGCGCTATTCAATATGATCATAGCTGATCATCCAAAATCAGTACCCCGTTCCGGCTCTTTCCCCACATCCCTTGATTCCCTTAGCCCTAAGAGCTGAATCTGACTCTCTCGTGAAAACATCCAGTGAATTGGCCTTCTGTGGCAAAGATTTCCACAGATACACCACCCTCTAACTCAAGATATCCTTCCTAAATAAACGTCCTTTAATTCTGTGGCTATGAGCTCAATTCCTAGACTGTTCCACTAGTGGAAACATCCTCTCCGCATCCACTCTCTCCAAGCCTTTCACTATTCGGTATGTTTCAATGAGGTCCCCCCTCATTCTTCTGTACTCCAGTGAGTATAGGCCCAGTGCTGTCAAACGCTCATCATATGTTAACCCATTCATTCCTGGTAGATGTTGTTGTAGCTGTGATAAATCACAGATGCTCAGCATGGAATATATTTGATTTTTTTTACACTATTTGCAGTTAGAGTATGTAGTTCAAAAATTATTGTTATTTTTTATAAATTTCACCTTACAAATGGCTCAGGAGATTCAATAAACCTGGTCTGTAATATGTTGTTTGTCAGGAATTCACGATGCACCTTTACAGGACTTTGGTTAAACTGCATTTGGAGTACTGTTTACAGTCCTGGTCACCCTGTTAGAGGAAGGGCATGAAAAGTGTACAGATAAAGTTTACCAGAATGTTGCCTGGATTAGAAGGTATTTGCTACAGGGAGAGGTTTGTTTTGTCTGGATTGCCCGGTGACGAAGGGAGACCTGACAGAAGTATATAAAATAATGAGGGACATAGATAGCGTAGACAGTCAGAACCTTTATCGCACGATTAAAATATCAAACACGAGAGGGCTTAGCTTAGAGGTGAGATGGCCCAAGTTTAAAGGTGATGTGCGGGACATTTTTTTTACACAGTGACGTGGCTGCCTGGGACGCTGTCAGGGGTAGTTATTGAGGCAGATATGATGGTGCCATTTAACAACCTGTGGAAAACCAAATGGACATGCCGGGAATGGAGGGATATTTATTACAAGGGAGACAGATAAGAGATTGTCTTTATATTTTATTCGACTTAGATATTGTGGGCAGAAGGGCCTATTCCTGTGCTGTTCTGTGCTCTGCTCATTGTTCTCTGTGCTGACTGTTATCTGGATGTTTCCAGTAGTTTCTGCTTTATATCCTGATTTCCAACATCAGTCCTAATTTGATTGATAAATATTCAAGCTTCAACTAGGAAAGGAAATCCCATCGAGTTGATCTGTGTTGCTGTGTTACTGAGAGAGAGCGTGCACTTTACTAACAGACAAAGCTTTATGTACAAGGTACTTACTAAATGACGTTGGAGCTGGGGTGGAGCTCTGGGTGGTTGTCGTTTCTGTTGTGCTCGTTGTCTCTGAAGTGAATGGTGTTGTTGTTGATGATGGAACTGATGTTATTGTTGTACCAGGAGATGTAGATGTAGTGGTAGGTTGTGTTGTAGCTGTAATAAAACACAGATGCTCAGCATGGAAGGTACCTGGAATTCAATGCTTTATTTTCAGTATTTTTAAGAGGAGTGCATTGCTTGACGTACTATTATTTTTCCAATTTTCAACTTACAAATGGCGTAATAAATTCAATAAACCTGTTCTGAGATCCTTTGTGTGTCAGGAAGTCATGATGCACCTTTACAGGACTTTGGTTAGGCTGCATTTGGAGTACTGTGTACAGTTCTGGACCCAGTTCGAGGAAGGATGTGAAGGCTTTGGAAAGTGTACAGAGGACGTTTACCAGAATGTCGTCTGGATTAGGTATTAGAAACATAGAAACAATGAAAATAGGTGCAGGGGTAGGCCATTCGGCCCTGCGAGCCAGCAGCGCTATTCAATATGATTATAGCTGATCATCCAAAATCAATACCCCGTTCCGGCTTTTTCCCCACATCCCTTGATTCCCTTAGCCCTAAGAGCTGAATCTGACTCTCTCTTGAAAACATCCAGTGAATTGGCCTTCTGTGGCAAAGATTTCCACAGATACACCACCCTCTAACTCAAGATATCCTTCCTAAATAAACGTCCTTTAATTCTGTGGCTATGAGCTCAATTCCTAGACTGTTCCACTAGTGGAAACATCCTCTCCGCATCCACTCTCTCCAAGCCTTTCACTATTCGGTATGTTTCAATGAGGTACCCCCTCATTCTTCTGTACTCCAGTGAGTACAGGCCCAGTGCTGTCAAACGCTCATCATATGTTAACCCATTCATTCCTGGTAGATGTTGTTGTAGCTGTGATAAATCACAGATGCTCAGCATGGAATATATTTGAATTTTTTTTCACTATTTGCAGTTAGAGTATGTAGTTCAAAAATTATTGTTATTTTTTATAAATTTCACCTTACAAATGGCTCAGGAGATTCAATAAACCTGGTCTGTAATATGTTGTTTGTCAGGAATTCACGATGCACCTTTACAGGACTTTGGTTAAACTGCATTTGGAGTACTGTTTACAGTCCTGGTCACCCTGTTAGAGAAAGGGCATGAAGGCTTTGAAAAGTGTACAGAGAAAGTTTACCAGAATGTTGCCTGGATTAGAAGGTATTTGCTACAGGGAGAGGTTTGTTTTGTCTGGATTGCCCGGTGTCGAAGGGAGACCTGACAGAAGTATATAAAATGATGAGAGACATAGATAGGGTAGACAGTCAGAACCTTTATCGCACGATTAAAATATCAAACACGAGAGGGCTTAGCTTAGAGGTGAGATGGCCCAAGTTTAAAGGTGATGTGCGGGACATTTTTTTTACACAGTGACGTGGCTGCCTGGGACGCTGTCAGGGGTAGTTATTGAGGCAGATATGATGGTGCCATTTAACAACCTGTGGAAAACCAAATGGACATGCCGGGAATGGAGGGATATTTATTACAAGGGAGACAGATAAGAGATTGTCTTTATATTTTATTCGACTTAGATATTGTGGGCAGAAGGGCCTATTCCTGTGCTGTTCTGTGCTCTGCTCATTGTTCTCTGTGCTGACTGTCATCTGGATGTTTCCAGTAGTTTCTGCTTTATATCCTGATTTCCAACATCAGTCCTAATTTGATTGATAAATATTCAAGCTTCAACTAGGACAGGAAATCCCATCGAGTTGATCTGTGTTGCTGTGTTACTGAGAGAGAGCGTGCACTTTACTAACAGACAAAGCTTTATGTACAAGGTACTTACTAAATGACGTTGGAGCTGGGGTGGAGCTCTGGGTGGTTGTCGTTTCTGTTGTGCTCGTTGTGTCTGAAGTGAATGGTGTTGTTGTTGATGATGGAACTGATGTTATTGTTGTACCAGGAGATGTAGATATAGTGGTAGGTTGTGTTGTAGCTATAATAAAACACAGATGCTCAGCATGGAAGGTACATGGAATTCAATGCTTTATTTTCAGTATTTTTAAGAGGAGTGCATTGCTTGACGTACTATTATTTTCCCAATTTTCAACTTACAAATGGCGCAATAAATTCAATAAACCTGTTCTGAGATCCGTTGTGTGTCAGGAAGTCATGATGCACCTTTACAGGACTTTGGTTAGGCTGCATTTGGAGTACTGTGTACAGTTCTGGACCCAGTTCGAGGAAGGATGTGAAGACTTTGGAAAGTGTACAGAGGACGTTTACCAGAATGTCGTCTGGATTAGGTATTAGAAACATAGAAACAATGAAAATAGGTGCAGGGGTAGGCCATTCGGCCCTGCGAGCCAGCAGCGCTATTCAATATGATCATAGCTGATCATCCAAAATCAGTACCCCGTTCAGGCTTTTTCCCCACATCCCTTGATTCCCTTAGCCCTAAGAGCTGAATCTGACTCTCTCTTGAAAACATCCAGTGAATTGGCCTTCTGTGGCAAAGATTTCCACAGATACACCACCCTCTAACTCAAGATATCCTTCCTAAATAAACGTCCTTTAATTCTGTGGCTATGAGCTCAATTCCTAGACTGTTCCACTAGTGGAAACATCCTCTCCGCATCCACTCTCTCCAAGCCTTTCACTATTCGGTATGTTTCAATGAGGTCCCCCCTCATTCTTCTGTACTCCAGTGAGTACAGGCCCAGTGCTGTCAAACGCTCATCATATGTTAACCCATTCATTCCTGGTAGATGTTGTTGTAGCTGTGATAAATCACAGATGCTCAGCATGGAATATATTTGAATTTTTTTTCACTATTTGCAGTTAGAGTATGTAGTTCAAAAATTATTGTTATTTTTTATAAATTTCACCTTACAAAAGCCTCAGGAGATTCAATAAACCTGGTCTGTAATATGTTGTTTGTCAGGAATTCACGATGCACCTTTACAGGACTTTGGTTAAACTGCATTTGGAGTACTGTTTACAGTCCTGGTCACCCTGCTAGAGGAAGGGCATGAAGGTTTTGAAAAGTGTACAGAGAAAGTTTACCAGAATGTTGCCTGGATTAGAAGGTATTTGCTACAGGGAGAGGTTTGTTTTGTCTGGATTGCCCGGTGTCGAGGGGAGACCTGACAGAAGTATATAAAATGATAAGAGACATAGATAGGGTAGACAGTCAGAACCTTTATCGCACGATTAAAATATCAAACACGAGAGGGCTTAGCTTAGAGGTGAGATGGCCCAAGTTTAAAGGTGATGTGCGGGACATTTTTTTTACACAGTGACGTGGCTGCCTGGGACGCTGTCAGGGGTAGTTATTGAGGCAGATATGATGGTGCCATTTAACAACCTGTGGAAAACCAAATGGACATGCCGGGAATGGAGGGATATTTATTACAAGGGAGACAGATAAGAGATTGTCTTTATATTTTATTCGACTTAGATATTGTGGGCAGAAGGGCCTATTCCTGTGCTGTTCTGTGCTCTGCTCATTGTTCTCTGTGCTGACTGTCATCTGGATGTTTCCAGTAGTTTCTGCTTTATATCCTGATTTCCAACATCAGTCCTAATTTGATTGATAAATATTCAAGCTTCAACTAGGACAGGAAATCCCATCGAGTTGATCTGTGTTGCTGTGTTACTGAGAGAGAGCGTGCACTTTACTAACAGACAAAGCTTTATGTACAAGGTACTTACTAAATGACGTTGGAGCTGGGGTGGAGCTCTGGGTGGTTGTCGTTTCTGTTGTGCTCGTTGTCTCTGAAGTGAATGGTGTTGTTGTTGATGATGGAACTGATGTTATTGTTGTACCAGGAGATGTAGATGTAGTGGTAGGTTGTGTTGTAGCTGTAATAAAACACAGATGCTCAGCATGGCAGGTACATGGAATTCAATGCTTTATTTTCAGTATTTTTAAGAGGAGTGCATTGCTTGACGTACTATTATTTTTCCAATTTTCAACTTACAAATGGCGTAATAAATTCAATAAACCTGTTCTGAGATCCTTTGTGTGTCAGGAAGTCATGATGCACCTTTACAGGACTTTGGTTAGGCTGCATTTGGAGTACTGTGTACAGTTCTGGACCCACTGTAAGATTTGAGAAGTTTTCCCTCATTTGGAAAGCAACACCAAACCAAAGAGCTGCAGTTTGGACATTTTAAACGAGAGACTGGGGCTGATAGCGGAGAAAGGCTGCGGTCAGATTAACAAAGGATGTCACAATCTGTGGGTCCTAAAATGGCCGCAGGACCTCGTGACTAGCCACAAAAAGTAAAAACCTTACAACCCAGTCTCTAGGTTTTCTGCAAAGCTACGGCCAGAACAAAGGATGGGTATTGGCCATGCAGAAACCTACAAAACCAGGTCGGAGTCCAGACACTGGGGCGCTGACATCAGCATACTCACAATGCCCCAAGCCGACCTAAACAGTTCATCTCAGTGAGGGGGCACAATAGCCCTTAGAAAACTACCTGGTAGGTGATGGGAAACCAGTTAACACCCATCACCTCACAACAAAATCCCAATTAACACCGTCTGGCCATCCCCGGTATCCCCGAACATAAGCGCAGATCAGAAGAAAACCTCATACATATCTTTTTGAACAAAGAGATTCCAAGATCTGGCGGGAGATAGGACGGGTCAGAAATAGTATAACTGGCCACTACTTTTGGGTGAAAAAGTTAAGTCAAGCTAAGTCAACTGAAGTCAAGAAGAAATACTGGAAGAAGAAGCTGAAGGGAGAAGAAAACCTGCAAGGAATGCAAGCAGGCAAGTCAGAAGGAAGTCAAACGAATGCAGGAGGAAGAAACGACAGGCAAGAAGAACGGATGCAAGAGAGAGGAACAGGCACGCAACTCGAGAAGAAATACTGCAAAACGAACAGCCAGTAACCCCAGTAATAGCCCCATGGTGAGCATGTACTCCAAATCCTACATATCCTGGACATAGTTTAGTGTAGAGGGGAGGGTGGTTGTGAATAAACGTTGGGTGTGTATTAAAATATGTGTTGGTCAATGTTGCGATGGGTCGTATGTTCCCCATCTTACAGTCGTGTATATGTCTTATAGAACTGTGTGTGTTTTATGATTCATAGTTATAAGTATTCGTGTGATTCTGTATGTGTTTTATAGACATGTATTATAGAACTGTATAAGTATTCATGGACAATAGTCCCAAGCGCTGAATAAAAGCCTTTTCATTTAAACCCTGGTTTTCAAATCTGGTCTGGTGGAATTTTTCTGCACTATAAGAGCTCCTGCATCTAAGTCCAGTGTCTAGAACAGTAAGGGGTCAGTGGGTCGAACCACTCACGGGGAACCAGTGTGCACGGCCTGGTCAAGGGATCAGAGCAAGGCACGGGGACCTTAGGTCGGGCGAAAGCTCGGCGCAGAAACCCCTTACACCAGTTCGAGGAAGGATTTGAAGACTTTGGAAAGTGTACAGAGGACGTTTACCAGAATGTCGTCTGGATTAGGTATTAGAAACATAGAAACAATGAAAATAGGTGCAGGGGTAGGCCATTCGGCCCTGCGAGCCAGCAGCGCTATTCAATATGATCATAGCTGATCATCCAAATTCAGTACCCCGTTCCGGCTTTTTCCCCACATCCCTTGATTCCCTTAGCCCTAAGAGCTGAATCTGACTCTCTCTTGAAAACATCCAGTGAATTGGCCTTCTGTGGCAAAGATTTCCACAGATACACCACCCTCTAACTCAAGATATCCTTCCTAAATAAACGTCCTTTAATTCTGTGGCTATGAGCTCAATTCCTAGACTGTTCCACTAGTGGAAACATCCTCTCCGCATCCACTCTCTCCAAGCCTTTCACTATTCGGTATGTTTCAATGAGGTCCCCCCTCATTCTTCTGTACTCCAGTGAGTACAGGCCCAGTGCTGTCAAACGCTCATCATATGTTAACCCATTCATTCCTGGTAGATGTTGTTGTAGCTGTGATAAATCACAGATGCTCAGCATGGAATATATTTGAATTTTTTTACACTATTTGCAGTTAGAGTATGTAGTTCAAAAATTATTGTTATTTTTTATAAATTTCACCTTACAAATGGCTCAGGAGATTCAATAAACCTGGTCTGTAATATGTTGTTTGTCAGGAATTCACGATGCACCTTTACAGGACTTTGGTTAAACTGCATTTGGAGTACTGTTTACAGTCCTGGTCACCCTGTTAGAGGAAGGGCATGAAGGCTTTGAAAAGTGTACAGAGAAAGTTTACCAGAATGTTGCCTGGATTAGAAGGTATTTGCTACAGGGAGAGGTTTGTTTTGTCTGGATTGCCCGGTGTCGAAGGGAGACCTGACAGAAGTATATAAAATGATGAGAGACATAGATAGGGTAGACAGTCAGAACCTTTATCGCACGATTAAAATATCAAACACGAGAGGGCTTAGCTTAGAGGTGAGATGGCCCAAGTTTAAAGGTGATGTGCGGGACATTTTTTTTACACAGTGACGTGGCTGCCTGGGACGCTGTCAGGGGTAGTTATTGAGGCAGATATGATGGTGCCATTTAACAACCTGTGGAAAACCAAATGGACATGGCGGGAATGGAGGGATATTTATTACAAGGGAGACAGATAAGAGATTGTCTTTATATTTTATTCGACTTAGATATTGTGGGCAGAAGGGCCTATTCCTGAGCTGTTCTGTGCTCTGCTCATTGTTCTCTGTGCTGACTGTCATCTGGATGTTTCCAGTAGTTTCTGCTTTATATCCTGATTTCCAACATCAGTCCTAATTTGATTGATAAATATTCAAGCTTCAACTAGGACAGGAAATCCCATCGAGTTGATCTGTGTTGCTGTGTTACTGAGAGAGAGCGTGCACTTTACTAACAGACAAAGCTTTATGTACAAGGTACTTACTAAATGACGTTGGAGCTGGGGTGGAGCTCTGGGTGGTTGTCGTTTCTGTTGTGCTCGTTGTCTCTGAAGTGAATGGTGTTGTTGTTGATGATGGAACTGATGTTATTGTTGTACCAGGAGATGTAGATATAGTGGTAGGTTGTGTTGTAGCTGTAATAAAACACAGATGCTCAGCATGGAAGGTACATGGAATTCAATGCTTTATTTTCAGTATTTTTAAGAGGAGTGCATTGCTTGACGTACTATTATTTTTCCAATTTTCAACTTACAAATGGCGCAATAAATTCAATAAACCTGTTCTGAGATCCTTTGTGTGTCAGGAAGTCATGATGCACCTTTACAGGACTTTGGTTAGGCTGCATTTGGAGTACTGTGTACAGTTCTGGACCCAGTTCGAGGAAGGATGTGAAGACTTTGGAAAGTGTACAGAGGACGTTTACCAGAATGTCGTCTGGATTAGGTATTAGAAACATAGAAACAATGAAAATAGGTGCAGGGGTAGGCCATTCGGCCCTGCGAGCCAGCAGCGCTATTCAATATGATGATAGCTGATCATCCAAAATCAGTACCCCGTTCCGGCTTTTTCCCCACATCCCTTGATTCCCTTAGCCCTAAGAGCTGAATCTGACTCTCTCTTGAAAACATCCAGTGAATTGGCCTTCTGTGGCAAAGATTTCCACAGATACACCACCCTCTCACTCAAGATATCCTTCCTAAATAAACGTCCTTTAATTCTGTGGCTATGAGCTCAATTCCTAGACTGTTCCACTAGTGGAAACATCCTCTCCGCATCCACTCTCTCCAAGCCTTTCACTATTCGGTATGTTTCAATGAGGTCCCCCCTCATTCTTCTGTACTCCAGTGAGTACAGGCCCAGTGCTGTCAAACGCTCATCATATGTTAACCCATTCATTCCTGGTAGATGTTGTTGTAGCTGTGATAAATCACAGATGCTCAGCATGGAATATATTTGATTTTTTTTTCACTATTTGCAGTTAGAGTATGTAGTTCAAAAATTATTGTTATTTTTTATAAATTTCACCTTACAAATGGCTCAGGAGATTCAATAAACCTGGTCTGTAATATGTTGTTTGTCAGGAATTCACGATGCACCTTTACAGGACTTTGGTTAAACTGCATTTGGAGTACTGTTTACAGTCCTGGTCACCCTGTTAGAGGAAGGGCATGAAGGCTTTGAAAAGTGTACAGAGAAAGTTTACCAGAATGTTGCCTGGATTAGAAGGTATTTGCTACAGGGAGAGGTTTGTTTTGTCTGGATTGCCCGGTGTCGAAGGGAGACCTGACAGAAGTATATAAAATGATGAGAGACATAGATAGGGTAGACAGTCAGAACCTTTATCGCACGATTAAAATATCAAACACGAGAGGGCTTAGCTTAGAGGTGAGATGGCCCAAGTTTAAAGGTGATGTGCGGGACATTTTTTTTACACAGTGACGTGGCTGCCTGGGACGCTGTCAGGGGTAGTTATTGAGGCAGATATGATGGTGCCATTTAACAACCTGTGGAAAACCAAATGGACATGCCGGGAATGGAGGGATATTTATTACAAGGGAGACAGATAAGAGATTGTCTTTATATTTTATTCGACTTAGATATTGTGGGCAGAAGGGCCTATTCCTGTGCTGTTCTGTGCTCTGCTCATTGTTCTCTGTGCTGACTGTCATCTGGATGTTTCCAGTAGTTTCTGCTTTATATCCTGATTTCCAACATCAGTCCTAATTTGATTGATAAATATTCAAGCTTCAACTAGGACAGGAAATCCCATCGAGTTGATCTGTGTTGCTGTGTTACTGAGAGAGAGCGTGCACTTTACTAACAGACAAAGCTTTATGTACAAGGTACTTACTAAATGACGTTGGAGCTGGGGTGGAGCTCTGGGTGGTTGTCGTTTCTGTTGTGCTCGTTGTGTCTGAAGTGAATGGTGTTGTTGTTGATGATGGAACTGATGTTATTGTTGTACCAGGAGATGTAGATATAGTGGTAGGTTGTGTTGTAGCTATAATAAAACACAGATGCTCAGCATGGAAGGTACATGGAATTCAATGCTTTATTTTCAGTATTTTTAAGAGGAGTGCATTGCTTGACGTACTATTATTTTCCCAATTTTCAACTTACAAATGGCGCAATAAATTCAATAAACCTGTTCTGAGATCCTTTGTGTGTCAGGAAGTCATGATGCACCTTTACAGGACTTTGGTTAGGCTGCATTTGGAGTACTGTGTACAGTTCTGGACCCAGTTCGAGGAAGGATGTGAAGACTTTGGAAAGTGTACAGAGGACGTTTACCAGAATGTCGTCTGGATTAGGTATTAGAAACATAGAAACAATGAAAATAGGTGCAGGGGTAGGCCATTCGGCCCTGCGAGCCAGCAGCGCTATTCAATATGATCATAGCTGATCATCCAAAATCAGTACCCCCTTCCGGCTTTTTCCCCACATCCCTTGATTCCCTTAGCCCTAAGAGCTGAATCTGACTCTCTCTTGAAAACATCCAGTGAATTGGCCTTCTGTGGCAAAGATTTCCACAGATACACCACCCTCTAACTCAAGATATCCTTCCTAAATAAACGTCCTTTAATTCTGTGGCTATGAGCTCAATTCCTAGACTGTTCCACTAGTGGAAACATCCTCTCCGCATCCACTCTCTCCAAGCCTTTCACTATTCGGTATGTTTCAATGAGGTCCCCCCTCATTCTTCTGTACTCCAGTGAGTACAGGCCCAGTGCTGTCAAACGCTCATCATATGTTAACCCATTCATTCCTGGTAGATGTTGTTGTAGCTGTGATAAATCACAGATGCTCAGCATGGAATATATTTGATTTTTTTTTCACTATTTGCAGTTAGAGTATGTAGTTCAAAAATTATTGTTATTTTTTATAAATTTCACCTTACAAATGGCTCAGGAGATTCAATAAACCTGGTCTGTAATATGTTGTTTGTCAGGAATTCACGATGCACCTTTACAGGACTTTGGTTAAACTGCATTTGGAGTACTGTTTACAGTCATGGTCACCCTGTTAGAGGAAGGGCATGAAAAGTGTACAGATAAAGTTTACCAGAATGTTGCCTGGATTAGAAGGTATTTGCTACAGGGAGAGGTTTGTTTTGTCTGGATTGCCCGGTGACGAAGGGAGACCTGACAGAAGTATATAAAATAATGAGGGACATAGATAGGGTAGACAGTCAGAACCTTTATCGCACGATTAAAATATCAAACACGAGAGGGCTTAGCTTAGAGGTGAGATGGCCCAAGTTTAAAGGTGATGTGCGGGACATTTTTTTTACACAGTGACGTGGCTGCCTGGGACGCTGTCAGGGGTAGTTATTGAGGCAGATATGATGGTGCCATTTAACAACCTGTGGAAAACCAAATGGACATGCCGGGAATGGAGGGATATTTATTACAAGGGAGACAGATAAGAGATTGTCTTTATATTTTATTCGACTTAGATATTGTGGGCAGAAGGGCCTATTCCTGTGCTGTTCTGTGCTCTGCTCATTGTTCTCTGTGCTGACTGTTATCTGGATGTTTCCAGTAGTTTCTGCTTTATATCCTGATTTCCAACATCAGTCCTAATTTGATTGATAAATATTCAAGCTTCAACTAGGAAAGGAAATCCCATCGAGTTGATCTGTGTTGCTGTGTTACTGAGAGAGAGCGTGCACTTTACTAACAGACAAAGCTTTATGTACAAGGTACTTACTAAATGACGTTGGAGCTGGGGTGGAGCTCTGGGTGGTTGTCGTTTCTGTTGTGCTCGTTGTCTCTGAAGTGAATGGTGTTGTTGTTGATGATGGAACTGATGTTATTGTTGTACCAGGAGATGTAGATATAGTGGTAGGTTGTGTTGTAGCTGTAATAAAACACAGATGCTCAGCATGGAAGGTACCTGGAATTCAATGCTTTATTTTCAGTATTTTTAAGAGGAGTGCATTGCTTGACGTACTATTATTTTTCCAATTTTCAACTTACAAATGGCGTAATAAATTCAATAAACCTGTTCTGAGATCCTTTGTGTGTCAGGAAGTCATGATGCACCTTTACAGGACTTTGGTTAGGCTGCATTTGGAGTACTGTGTACAGTTCTGGACCCAGTTCGAGGAAGGATGTGAAGGCTTTGGAAAGTGTACAGAGGACGTTTACCAGAATGTCGTCTGGATTAGGTATTAGAAACATAGAAACAATGAAAATAGGTGCAGGGGTAGGCCATTCGGCCCTGCGAGCCAGCAGCGCTATTCAATATGATCATAGCTGATCATCCAAAATCAATACCCCGTTCCGGCTTTTTCCCCACATCCCTTGATTCCCTTAGCCCTAAGAGCTGAATCTGACTCTCTCTTGAAAACATCCAGTGAATTGGCCTTCTGTGGCAAAGATTTCCACAGATACACCACCCTCTAACTCAAGATATCCTTCCTAAATAAACGTCCTTTAATTCTGTGGCTATGAGCTCAATTCCTAGACTGTTCCACTAGTGGAAACATCCTCTCCGCATCCACTCTCTCCAAGCCTTTCACTATTCGGTATGTTTCAATGAGGTCCCCCCTCATTCTTCTGTACTCCAGTGAGTACAGGCCCAGTGCTGTCAAACGCTCATCATATGTTAACCCATTCATTCCTGGTAGATGTTGTTGTAGCTGTGATAAATCACAGATGCTCAGCATGGAATATATTTGAATTTTTTTTCACTATTTGCAGTTAGAGTATGTAGTTCAAAAATTATTGTTATTTTTTATAAATTTCACCTTACAAAAGCCTCAGGAGATTCAATAAACCTGGTCTGTAATATGTTGTTTGTCAGGAATTCACGATGCACCTTTACAGGACTTTGGTTAAACTGCATTTGGAGTACTGTTTACAGTCCTGGTCACCCTGTTAGAGGAAGGGCATGAAGGCTTTGAAAAGTGTACAGAGAAAGTTTACCAGAATGTTGCCTGGATTAGAAGGTATTTGCTACAGGGAGAGGTTTGTTTTGTCTGGATTGCCCGGTGTCGAGGGGAGACCTGACAGAAGTATATAAAATGATAAGAGACATAGATAGGGTAGACAGTCAGAACCTTTATCGCACGATTAAAATATCAAACACGAGAGGGCTTAGCTTAGAGGTGAGATGGCCCAAGTTTAAAGGTGATGTGCGGGACATTTTTTTTACACAGTGACGTGGCTGCCTGGGACGCTGTCAGGGGTAGTTATTGAGGCAGATATGATGGTGCCATTTAACAACCTGTGGAAAACCAAATGGACATGCCGGGAATGGAGGGATATTTATTACAAGGGAGACAGATAAGAGATTGTCTTTATATTTTATTCGACTTAGATATTGTGGGCAGAAGGGCCTATTCCTGTGCTGTTCTGTGCTCTGCTCATTGTTCTCTGTGCTGACTGTCATCTGGATGTTTCCAGTAGTTTCTGCTTTATATCCTGATTTCCAACATCAGTCCTAATTTGATTGATAAATATTCAAGCTTCAACTAGGACAGGAAATCCCATCGAGTTGATCTGTGTTGCTGTGTTACTGAGAGAGAGCGTGCACTTTACTAACAGACAAAGCTTTATGTACAAGGTACTTACTAAATGACGTTGGAGCTGGGGTGGAGCTCTGGGTGGTTGTCGTTTCTGTTGTGCTCGTTGTCTCTGAAGTGAATGGTGTTGTTGTTGATGATGGAACTGATGTTATTGTTGTACCAGGAGATGTAGATGTAGTGGTAGGTTGTGTTGTAGCTGTAATAAAACACAGATGCTCAGCATGGAAGGTACATGGAATTCAATGCTTTATTTTCAGTATTTTTAAGAGGAGTGCATTGCTTGACGTACTATTATTTTTCCAATTTTCAACTTACAAATGGCGTAATAAATTCAATAAACCTGTTCTGAGATCCTTTGTGTGTCAGGAAGTCATGATGCACCTTTACAGGACTTTGGTTAGGCTGCATTTGGAGTACTGTGTACAGTTCTGGACCCACTGTAAGATTTGAGAAGTTTTCCCTCATTTGGAAAGCAACACCAAACCAAAGAGCTGCAGTTTGGACATTTTAAACGAGAGACTGGGGCTGATAGCGGAGAAAGGCTGCGGTCAGATTAACAAAGGATGTCACAATCTGTGGGTCCTAAAATGGCCGCAGGACCTCGTGACTAGCCACAAAAAGTAAAAACCTTACAACCCAGTCTCTAGGTTTTCTGCAAAGCTACGGCCAGAACAAAGGATGGGTATTGGCCATGCAGAAACCTACAAAACCAGGTCGGAGTCCAGACACTGGGGCGCTGACATCAGCATACTCACAATGCCCCAAGCCGACCTAAACAGTTCATCTCAGTGAGGGGGCACAATAGCCCTTAGAAAACTACCTGGTAGGTGATGGGAAACCAGTTAACACCCATCACCTCACAACAAAATCCCAATTAACACCGTCTGGCCATCCCCGGTATCCCCGAACATAAGCGCAGATCAGAAGAAAACCTCATACATATCTTTTTGAACAAAGAGATTCCAAGATCTGGCGGGGGATAGGACGGGTCAGAAATAGTATAACTGGCCACTACTTTTGGGTGAAAAAGTTAAGTCAAGCTAAGTCAACTGAAGTCAAGAAGAAATACTGGAAGAAGAAGCTGAAGGGAGAAGAAAACCTGCAAGGAATGCAAGCAGGCAAGTCAGAAGGAAGTCAAACGAATGCAGGAGGAAGAAACGACAGGCAAGAAGAACGGATGCAAGAGAGAGGAACAGGCACGCAACTCGAGAAGAAATACTGCAAAACGAACAGCCAGTAACCCCAGTAATAGCCCCATGGTGAGCATGTACTCCAAATCCTACATATCCTGGACATAGTTTAGTGTAGAGGGGAGGGTGGTTGTGAATAAACGTTGGGTGTGTATTAAAATATGTGTTGGTCAATGTTGCGATGGGTCGTATGTTCCCCATCTTACAGTCGTGTATATGTCTTATAGAACTGTGTGTGTTTTATGATTCATAGTTATAAGTATTCGTGTGATTCTGTATGTGTTTTATAGACATGTATTATAGAACTGTATAAGTATTCATGGACAATAGTCCCAAGCGCTGAATAAAAGCCTTTTCATTTAAACCCTGGTTTTCAAATCTGGTCTGGTGGAATTTTTCTGCACTATAAGAGCTCCTGCATCTAAGTCCAGTGTCTAGAACAGTAAGGGGTCAGTGGGTCGAACCACTCACGGGGAACCAGTGTGCACGGCCTGGTCAAGGGATCAGAGCAAGGCACGGGGACCTTAGGTCGGGCGAAAGCTCGGCGCAGAAACCCCTTACACCAGTTCGAGGAAGGATTTGAAGACTTTGGAAAGTGTACAGAGGACGTTTACCAGAATGTCGTCTGGATTAGGTATTAGAAACATAGAAACAATGAAAATAGGTGCAGGGGTAGGCCATTCGGCCCTGCGAGCCAGCAGCGCTATTCAATATGATCATAGCTGATCATCCAAATTCAGTACCCCGTTCCGGCTTTTTCCCCACATCCCTTGATTCCCTTAGCCCTAAGAGCTGAATCTGACTCTCTCTTGAAAACATCCAGTGAATTGGCCTTCTGTGGCAAAGATTTCCACAGATACACCACCCTCTAACTCAAGATATCCTTCCTAAATAAACGTCCTTTAATTCTGTGGCTATGAGCTCAATTCCTAGACTGTTCCACTAGTGGAAACATCCTCTCCGCATCCACTCTCTCCAAGCCTTTCACTATTCGGTATGTTTCAATGAGGTCCCCCCTCATTCTTCTGTACTCCAGTGAGTACAGGCCCAGTGCTGTCAAACGCTCATCATATGTTAACCCATTCATTCCTGGTAGATGTTGTTGTAGCTGTGATAAATCACAGATGCTCAGCATGGAATATATTTGATTTTTTTTTCACTATTTGCAGTTAGAGTATGTAGTTCAAAAATTATTGTTATTTTTTATAAATTTCACCTTACAAATGGCTCAGGAGATTCAATAAACCTGGTCTGTAATATGTTGTTTGTCAGGAATTCACGATGCACCTTTACAGGACTTTGGTTAAACTGCATTTGGAGTACTGTTTACAGTCCTGGTCACCCTGTTAGAGGAAGGGCATGAAGGCTTTGAAAAGTGTACAGAGAAAGTTTACCAGAATGTTGCCTGGATTAGAAGGTATTTGCTACAGGGAGAGGTTTGTTTTGTCTGGATTGCCCGGTGTCGAAGGGAGACCTGACAGAAGTATATAAAATGATGAGAGACATAGATAGGGTAGACAGTCAGAACCTTTATCGCACGATTAAAATATCAAACACGAGAGGGCTTAGCTTAGAGGTGAGATGGCCCAAGTTTAAAGGTGATGTGCGGGACATTTTTTTTACACAGTGACGTGGCTGCCTGGGACGCTGTCAGGGGTAGTTATTGAGGCAGATATGATGGTGCCATTTAACAACCTGTGGAAAACCAAATGGACATGCCGGGAATGGAGGGATATTTATTACAAGGGAGACAGATAAGAGATTGTCTTTATATTTTATTCGACTTAGATATTGTGGGCAGAAGGGCCTATTCCTGTGCTGTTCTGTGCTCTGCTCATTGTTCTCTGTGCTGACTGTCATCTGGATGTTTCCAGTAGTTTCTGCTTTATATCCTGATTTCCAACATCAGTCCTAATTTGATTGATAAATATTCAAGCTTCAACTAGGACAGGAAATCCCATCGAGTTGATCTGTGTTGCTGTGTTACTGAGAGAGAGCGTGCACTTTACTAACAGACAAAGCTTTATGTACAAGGTACTTACTAAATGACGTTGGAGCTGGGGTGGAGCTCTGGGTGGTTGTCGTTTCTGTTGTGCTCATTGTCTCTGAAGTGAATGGTGTTGTTGTTGATGATGGAACTGATGTTATTGTTGTACCAGGAGATGTAGATATAGTGGTAGGTTGTGTTGTAGCTGTAATAAAACACAGATGCTCAGCATGGCAGGTACATGGAATTCAATGCTTTATTTTCAGTATTTTTAAGAGGAGTGCATTGCTTGACGTACTATTATTTTTCCAATTTTCAACTTACAAATGGCGCAATAAATTCAATAAACCTGTTCTGAGATCCTTTGTGTGTCAGGAAGTCATGATGCACCTTTACAGGACTTTGGTTAGGCTGCATTTGGAGTACTGTGTACAGTTCTGGACCCAGTTCGAGGAAGGATGTGAAGACTTTGGAAAGTGTACAGAGGACGTTTACCAGAATGTCGTCTGGATTAGGTATTAGAAACATAGAAACAATGAAAATAGGTGCAGGGGTAGGCCATTCGGCCCTGCGAGCCAGCAGCGCTATTCAATATGATCATAGCTGATCATCCAAATTCAGTACCCCCTTCCGGCTTTTTCCCCACATCCCTTGATTCCCTTAGCCCTAAGAGCTGAATCTGACTCTCTCTTGAAAACATCCAGTGAATTGGCCTTCTGTGGCAAAGATTTCCACAGATACACCACCCTCTAACTTAAGATATCCTTCCTAAATAAACGTCCTTTAATTCTGTGGCTATGAGCTCAATTCCTAGACTGTTCCACTAGTGGAAACATCCTCTCCGCATCCACTCTCTCCAAGCCTTTCACTATTCGGTATGTTTCAATGAGGTCCCCCCTCATTCTTCTGTACTCCAGTGAGTACAGGCCCAGTGCTGTCAAACGCTCATCATATGTTAACCCATTCATTCCTGGTAGATGTTGTTGTAGCTGTGATAAATCACAGATGCTCAGCATGGAATATATTTGATTTTTTTTCACTATTTGCAGTTAGAGTATGTAGTTCAAAAATTATTGTTATTTTTTATAAATTTCACCTTACAAATGGCTCAGGAGATTCAATAAACCTGGTCTGTAATATGTTGTTTGTCAGGAATTCACGATGCACCTTTACAGGACTTTGGTTAAACTGCATTTGGAGTACTGTTTACAGTCCTGGTCACCCTGTTAGAGGAAGGGCATGAAGGCTTTGAAAAGTGTACAGAGAAAGTTTACCAGAATGTTGCCTGGATTCGAAGGTATTTGCTACAGGGAGAGGTTTGTTTTGTCTGGATTGCCCGGTGTCGAAGGGAGACCTGACAGAAGTATATAAAATGATGAGAGACATAGATAGGGTAGACAGTCAGAACCTTTATCGCACGATTAAAATATCAAACACGAGAGGGCTTAGCTTAGAGGTGAGATGGCCCAAGTTTAAAGGTGATGTGCGGGACATTTTTTTTACACAGTGACGTGGCTGCCTGGGACGCTGTCAGGGGTAGTTATTGAGGCAGATATGATGGTGCCATTTAACAACCTGTGGAAAACCAAATGGACATGCCGGGAATGGAGGGATATTTATTACAAGGGAGACAGATAAGAGATTGTCTTTATATTTTATTCGACTTAGATATTGTGGGCAGAAGGGCCTATTCCTGTGCTGTTCTGTGCTCTGCTCATTGTTCTCTGTGCTGACTGTCATCTGGATGTTTCCAGTAGTTTCTGCTTTATATCCTGATTTCCAACATCAGTCCTAATTTGATTGATAAATATTCAAGCTTCAACTAGGACAGGAAATCCCATCGAGTTGATCTGTGTTGCTGTGTTACTGAGAGAGAGCGTGCACTTTACTAACAGACAAAGCTTTATGTACAAGGTACTTACTAAATGACGTTGGAGCTGGGGTGGAGCTCTGGGTGGTTGTCGTTTCTGTTGTGCTCATTGTCTCTGAAGTGAATGGTGTTGTTGTTGATGATGGAACTGATGTTATTGTTGTACCAGGAGATGTAGATATAGTGGTAGGTTGTGTTGTAGCTGTAATAAAACACAGATGCCCAGCATGGAAGGTACATGGAATTCAATGCTTTATTTTCAGTATTTTTAAGAGGAGTGCATTGCTTGACGTACTATTATTTTTCCAATTTTCAACTTACAAATGGCGCAATAAATTCAATAAACCTGTTCTGAGATCCTTTGTGTGTCAGGAAGTCATGATGCACCTTTACAGGACTTTGGTTAGGCTGCATTTGGAGTACTGTGTACAGTTCTGGACCCAGTTCGAGGAAGGATGTGAAGACTTTGGAAAGTGTACAGAGGACGTTTACCAGAATGTCATCTGGATTAGGTATTAGAAACATAGAAACAATGAAAATAGGTGCAGGGGTAGGCCATTCGGCCCTGCGAGCCAGCAGCGCTATTCAATATGATCATAGCTGATCATCCAAAATCAGTACCCCGTTCCGGCTTTTTCCCCACATCCCTTGATTCCCTTAGCCCTAAGAGCTGAATCTGACTCTCTCTTGAAAACATCCAGTGAATTGGCCTTCTGTGGCAAAGATTTCCACAGATACACCACCCTCTAACTCAAGATATCCTTCCTAAATAAACGTCCTTTAATTCTGTGGCTATGAGCTCAATTCCTAGACTGTTCCACTAGTGGAAACATCCTCTCCGCATCCACTCTCTCCAAGCCTTTCACTATTCGGTATGTTTCAATGAGGTCCCCCCTCATTCTTCTGTACTCCAGTGAGTACAGGCCCAGTGCTGTCAAACGCTCATCATATGTTAACCCATTCATTCCTGGTAGATGTTGTTGTAGCTGTGATAAATCACAGATGCTCAGCATGGAATATATTTGAATTTTTTTACACTATTTGCAGTTAGAGTATGTAGTTCAAAAATTATTGTTATTTTTTATAAATTTCACCTTACAAATGGCTCAGGAGATTCAATAAACCTGGTCTGTAATATGTTGTTTGTCAGGAATTCACGATGCACCTTTACAGGACTTTGGTTAAACTGCATTTGGAGTACTGTTTACAGTCCTGGTCACCCTGTTAGAGGAAGGGCATGAAGGCTTTGAAAAGTGTACAGAGAAAGTTTACCAGAATGTTGCCTGGATTAGAAGGTATTTGCTACAGGGAGAGGTTTGTTTTGTCTGGATTGCCCGGTGTCGAAGGGAGACCTGACAGAAGTATATAAAATGATGAGAGACATAGATAGGGTAGACAGTCAGAACCTTTATCGCACGATTAAAATATCAAACACGAGAGGGCTTAGCTTAGAGGTGAGATGGCCCAAGTTTAAAGGTGATGTGCGGGACATTTTTTTTACACAGTGACGTGGCTGCCTGGGACGCTGTCAGGGGTAGTTATTGAGGCAGATATGGTGGTGCCATTTAACAACCTGTGGAAAATCAAATGGACATGCCGGGAATGGAGGGATATTTATTACAAGGGAGACAGATAAGAGATTGTCTTTATATTTTATTCGACTTAGATATTGTGGGCAGAAGGGCCTATTCCTGTGCTGTTCTGTGCTCTGCTCATTGTTCTCTGTGCTGACTGTCATCTGGATGTTTCCAGTAGTTTCTGCTTTATATCCTGATTTCCAACATCAGTCCTAATTTGATTGATAAATATTCAAGCTTCAACTAGGACAGGAAATCCCATCGAGTTGATCTGTGTTGCTGTGTTACTGAGAGAGAGCGTGCACTTTACTAACAGACAAAGCTTTATGTACAAGGTACTTACTAAATGACGTTGGAGCTGGGGTGGAGCTCTGGGTGGTTGTCGTTTCTGTTGTGCTCATTGTCTCTGAAGTGAATGGTGTTGTTGTTGATGATGGAACTGATGTTATTGTTGTACCAGGAGATGTAGATATAGTGGTAGGTTGTGTTGTAGCTGTAATAAAACACAGATGCTCAGCATGGCAGGTACATGGAATTCAATGCTTTATTTTCAGTATTTTTAAGAGGAGTGCATTGCTTGACGTACTATTATTTTTCCAATTTTCAACTTACAAATGGCGCAATAAATTCAATAAACCTGTTCTGAGATCCTTTGTGTGTCAGGAAGTCATGATGCACCTTTACAGGACTTTGGTTAGGCTGCATTTGGAGTACTGTGTACAGTTCTGGACCCACTGTAAGATTTGAGAAGTTTTCCCTCATTTGGAAAGCAACACCAAACCAAAGAGCTGCAGTTTGGACATTTTAAACGAGAGACTGGGGCTGATAGCGGAGAAAGGCTGCGGTCAGATTAACAAAGGATGTCACAATCTGTGGGTCCTAAAATGGCCGCAGGACCTCGTGACTAGTCACAAAAAGTAAAAACCTTACAACCCAGTCTCTAGGTTTTCTGCAAAGCTACGGCCAGAACAAAGGATGGGTATTGGCCATGCAGAAACCTACAAAACCAGGTCGGAGTCCAGACACTGGGGCGCTGACATCAGCATACTCACAATGCCCCAAGCCGACCTAAACAGTTCATCTCAGTGAGGGGGCACAATAGCCCTTAGAAAACTACCTGGTAGGTGATGGGAAACCAGTTAACACCCATCACCTCACAACAAAATCCCAATTAACACCGTCTGGCCATCCCCGGTATCCCCGAACATAAGCGCAGATCAGAAGAAAACATCATACATATCTTTTTGAACAAAGAGATTCCAAGATCTGGCGGGAGATAGGACGGGTCAGAAATAGTATAACTGGCCACTACTTTTGGGTGAAAAAGTTAAGTCAAGCTAAGTCAACTGAAGTCAAGAAGAAATACTGGAAGAAGAAGCTGAAGGGAGAAGAAAACCTGCAAGGAATGCAAGCAGGCAAGTCAGAAGGAAGTCAAACGAATGCAGGAGGAAGAAACGACAGGCAAGAAGAACGGATGCAAGAGAGAGGAACAGGCACGCAACTCGAGAAGAAATACTGCAAAACGAACAGCCAGTAACCCCAGTAATAGCCCCATGGTGAGCATGTACTCCAAATCCTACATATCCTGGACATAGTTTAGTGTAGAGGGGAGGGTGGTTGTGAATAAACGTTGGGTGTGTATTAAAATATGTGTTGGTCAATGTTGCGATGGGTCGTATGTTCCCCATCTTACAGTCGTGTATATGTCTTATAGAACTGTGTGTGTTTTATGATTCATAGTTATAAGTATTCGTGTGATTCTGTATGTGTTTTATAGACATGTATTATAGAACTGTATAAGTATTCATGGACAATAGTCCCAAGCGCTGAATAAAAGCCTTTTCATTTAAAGCCTGGTTTTCAAATCTGGTCTGGTGGAATTTTTCTGCACTATAAGAGCTCCTGCATCTAAGTCCAGTGTCTAGAACCGTAAGGGGTGAGTGGGTCGAACCACTCACGGGGAACCAGTGTGCACGGCCTGGTCAAGGGATCAGAGCAAGGCACGGGGACCTTAGGTCGGGCGAAAGCTCGGCGCAGAAACCCCTTACACCAGTTCGAGGAAGGATTTGAAGACTTTGGAAAGTGTACAGAGGACGTTTACCAGAATGTCGTCTGGATTAGGTATTAGAAACATAGAAACAATGAAAATAGGTGCAGGGGTAGGCCATTCGGCCCTGTGAGCCAGCAGCGCTATTCAATATGATCATAGCTGATCATCCAAAATCAGTACCCCGTTCCGGCTTTTTCCCCACATCCCTTGATTCCCTTAGCCCTAAGAGCTGAATCTGACTCTCTCTTGAAAACATCCAGTGAATTGGCCTTCTGTGGCAAAGATTTCCACAGATACACCACCCTCTAACTCAAGATATCCTTCCTAAATAAACGTCCTTTAATTCTGTGGCTATGAGCTCAATTCCTAGACTGTTCCACTAGTGGAAACATCCTCTCCGCATCCACTCTCTCCAAGCCTTTCACTATTCGGTATGTTTCAATGAGGTCCCCCCTCATTCTTCTGTACTCCAGTGAGTACAGGCCCAGTGCTGTCAAACGCTCATCATATGTTAACCCATTCATTCCTGGTAGATGTTGTTGTAGCTGTGATAAATCACAGATGCTCAGCATGGAATATATTTGAATTTTTTTACACTATTTGCAGTTAGAGTATGTAGTTCAAAAATTATTGTTATTTTTTATAAATTTCACCTTACAAATGGCTCAGGAGATTCAATAAACCTGGTCTGTAATATGTTGTTTGTCAGGAATTCACGATGCACCTTTACAGGACTTTGGTTAAACTGCATTTGGAGTACTGTTTACAGTCCTGGTCACCCTGTTAGAGGAAGGGCATGAAGGCTTTGAAAAGTGTACAGAGAAAGTTTACCAGAATGTTGCCTGGATTAGAAGGTATTTGCTACAGGGAGAGGTTTGTTTTGTCTGGATTGCCCGGTGTCGAAGGGAGACCTGACAGAAGTATATAAAATGATGAGAGACATAGATAGGGTAGACAGTCAGAACCTTTATCGCACGATTAAAATATCAAACACGAGAGGGCTTAGCTTAGAGGTGAGATGGCCCAAGTTTAAAGGTGATGTGCGGGACATTTTTTTTACACAGTGACGTGGCTGCCTGGGACGCTGTCAGGGGTAGTTATTGAGGCAGATATGGTGGTGCCATTTAACAACCTGTGGAAAACCAAATGGACATGCTGGGAATGGAGGGATATTTATTACAAGGGAGACAGATAAGAGATTGTCTTTATATTTTATTCGACTTAGATATTGTGGGCAGAAGGGCCTATTCCTGTGCTGTTCTGTGCTCTGCTCATTGTTCTCTGTGCTGACTGTCATCTGGATGTTTCCAGTAGTTTCTGCTTTATATCCTGATTTCCAACATCAGTCCTAATTTGATTGATAAATATTCAAGCTTCAACTAGGACAGGAAATCCCATCGAGTTGATCTGTGTTGCTGTGTTACTGAGAGAGAGCGTGCACTTTACTAACAGACAAAGCTTTATGTACAAGGTACTTACTAAATGACGTTGGAGCTGGGGTGGAGCTCTGGGTGGTTGTCGTTTCTGTTGTGCTCATTGTCTCTGAAGTGAATGGTGTTGTTGTTGATGATGGAACTGATGTTATTGTTGTACCAGGAGATGTAGATATAGTGGTAGGTTGTGTTGTAGCTGTAATAAAACACAGATGCTCAGCATGGCAGGTACATGGAATTCAATGCTTTATTTTCAGTATTTTTAAGAGGAGTGCATTGCTTGACGTACTATTATTTTTCCAATTTTCAACTTACAAATGGCGCAATAAATTCAATAAACCTGTTCTGAGATCCTTTGTGTGTCAGGACGTCATGATGCACCTTTACAGGACTTTGGTTAGGCTGCATTTGGAGTACTGTGTACAGTTCTGGACCCAGTTCGAGGAAGGATGTGAAGACTTTGGAAAGTGTACAGAGGACGTTTACCAGAATGTCGTCTGGATTAGGTATTAGAAACATAGAAACAATGAAAATAGGTGCAGGGGTAGGCCATTCGGCCCTGCGAGCCAGCAGCACTATTCAATATGATCATAGCTGATCATCCAAAATCAGTACCCCGTTCCGGCTTTTTCCCCACATCCCTTGATTCCCTTAGCCCTAAGAGCTGAATCTGACTCTCTCTTGAAAACATCCAGTGAATTGGCCTTCTGTGGCAAAGATTTCCACAGATACACCACCCTCTAACTCAAGATATCCTTCCTAAATAAACGTCCTTTAATTCTGTGGCTATGAGCTCAATTCCTAGACTGTTCCACTAGTGGAAACATCCTCTCCGCATCCACTCTCTCCAAGCCTTTCACTATTCGGTATGTTTCAATGAGGTCCCCCTTCATTCTTCTGTACTCCAGTGAGTACAGGCCCAGTGCTGTCAAACGCTCATCATATGTTAACCCATTCATTCCTGGTAGATGTTGTTGTAGCTGTGATAAATCACAGATGCTCAGCATGGAATATATTTGAATTTTTTTACACTATTTGCAGTTAGAGTATGTAGTTCAAAAATTATTGTTATTTTTTATAAATTTCACCTTACAAATGGCTCAGGAGATTCAATAAACCTGGTCTGTAATATGTTGTTTGTCAGGAATTCACGATGCACCTTTACAGGACTTTGGTCAAACTGCATTTGGAGTACTGTTTACAGTCCTGGTCACCCTGTTAGAGGAAGGGCATGAAGGCTTTGAAAAGTGTACAGAGAAAGTTTACCAGAATGTTGCCTGGATTAGAAGGTATTTGCTACAGGGAGAGGTTTGTTTTGTCTGGATTGCCCGGTGTCGAAGGGAGACCTGACAGAAGTATATAAAATGATGAGAGACATAGATAGGGTAGACAGTCAGAACCTTTATCGCACGATTAAAATATCAAACACGAGAGGGCTTAGCTTAGAGGTGAGATGGCCCAAGTTTAAAGGTGATGTGCGGGACATTTTTTTTACACAGTGACGTGGCTGCCTGGGACGCTGTCAGGGGTAGTTATTGAGGCAGATATGATGGTGCCATTTAACAACCTGTGGAAAACCAAATGGACATGCCGGGAATGGAGGGATATTTATTACAAGGGAGACAGATAAGAGATTGTCTTTATATTTTATTCGACTTAGATATTGTGGGCAGAAGGGCCTATTCCTGTGCTGTTCTGTGCTCTGCTCATTGTTCTCTGTGCTGACTGTCATCTGGATGTTTCTAGTAGTTTCTGCTTTATATCCTGATTTCCAACATCAGTCCTAATTTGATTGATAAATATTCAAGCTTCAACTAGGACAGGAAATCCCATCGAGTTGATCTGTGTTGCTGTGTTACTGAGAGAGAGCGTGCACTTTACTAACAGACAAAGCTTTATGTACAAGGTACTTACTAAATGACGTTGGAGCTGGGGTGGAGCTCTGGGTGGTTGTCGTTTCTGTTGTGCTCATTGTCTCTGAAGTGAATGGTGTTGTTGTTGATGATGGAACTGATGTTATTGTTGTACCAGGAGATGTAGATATAGTGGTAGGTTGTGTTGTAGCTGTAATAAAACACAGATGCTCAGCATGGCAGGTACATGGAATTCAATGCTTTATTTTCAGTATTTTTAAGAGGAGTGCATTGCTTGACGTACTATTATTTTTCCAATTTTCAACTTACAAATGGCGCAATAAATTCAATAAACCTGTTCTGAGATCCTTTGTGTGTCAGGAAGTCATGATGCACCTTTACAGGACTTTGGTTAGGCTGCATTTGGAGTACTGTGTACAGTTCTGGACCCAGTTCGAGGAAGGATGTGAAGACTTTGGAAAGTGTACAGAGGACGTTTACCAGAATGTCGTCTGGATTAGGTATTAGAAACATAGAAACAATGAAAATAGGTGCAGGGGTAGGCCATTCGGCCCTGCGAGCCAGCAGCGCTATTCAATATGATGATAGCTGATCATCCAAAATCAGTACCCCGTTCCGGCTTTTTCCCCACATCCCTTGATTCCCTTAGCCCTAAGAGCTGAATCTGACTCTCTCTTGAAAACATCCAGTGAATTGGCCTTCTGTGGCAAAGATTTCCACAGATACACCACCCTCTAACTCAAGATATCCTTCCTAAATAAACGTCCTTTAATTCTGTGGCTATGAGCTCAATTCCTAGACTGTTCCACTAGTGGAAACATCCTCTCCGCATCCACTCTCTCCAAGCCTTTCACTATTCGGTATGTTTCAATGAGGTCCCCCCTCATTCTTCTGTACTCCAGTGAGTACAGGCCCAGTGCTGTCAAACGCTCATCATATGTTAACCCATTCATTCCTGGTAGATGTTGTTGTAGCTGTGATAAATCACAGATGCTCAGCATGGAATATATTTGAATTTTTTTACACTATTTGCAGTTAGAGTATGTAGTTCAAAAATCATTGTTATTTTTTATAAATTTCACCTTACAAATGGCTCAGGAGATTCAATAAACCTGGTCTGTAATATGTTGTTTGTCAGGAATTCACGATGCACCTTTACAGGACTTTGGTTAAACTGCATTTGGAGTACTGTTTACAGTCCTGGTCACCCTGTTAGAGGAAGGGCATGAAGGCTTTGAAAAGTGTACAGAGAAAGTTTACCAGAATGTTGCCTGGATTAGAAGGTATTTGCTACAGGGAGAGGTTTGTTTTGTCTGGATTGCCCGGTGTCGAAGGGAGACCTGACAGAAGTATATAAAATGATGAGAGACATAGATAGGGTAGTCAGAACCTTTATCGCACGATTAAAATATCAAACACGAGAGGGCTTAGCTTAGAGGTGAGATGGCCCAAGTTTAAAGGTGATGTGCGGGACATTTTTTTTACACAGTGACGTGGCTGCCTGGGACGCTGTCAGGGGTAGTTATTGAGGCAGATATGATGGTGCCATTTAACAACCTGTGGAAAACCAAATGGACATGCCGGGAATGGAGGGATATTTATTACAAGGGAGACAGATAAGAGATTGTCTTTATATTTTATTCGACTTAGATATTGTGGGCAGAAGGGCCTATTCCTGTGCTGTTCTGTGCTCTGCTCATTGTTCTCTGTGCTGACTGTCATCTGGATGTTTCCAGTAGTTTCTGCTTTATATCCTGATTTCCAACATCAGTCCTAATTTGATTGATAAATATTCAAGCTTCAACTAGGACAGGAAATCCCATCGAGTTGATCTGTGTTGCTGTGTTACTGAGAGAGAGCGTGCACTTTACTAACAGACAAAGCTTTATGTACAAGGTACTTACTAAATGACGTTGGAGCTGGGGTGGAGCTCTGGGTGGTTGTCGTTTCTGTTGTGCTCATTGTCTCTGAAGTGAATGGTGTTGTTGTTGATGATGGAACTGATGTTATTGTTGTACCAGGAGATGTAGATATAGTGGTAGGTTGTGTTGTAGCTGTAATAAAACACAGATGCTCAGCATGGAAGGTACATGGAATTCAATGCTTTATTTTCAGTATTTTTAAGAGGAGTGCATTGCTTGACGTACTATTATTTTTCCAATTTTCAACTTACAAATGGTGCAATAAATTCAATAAACCTGTTCTGAGATCCTTTGTGTGTCAGGAAGTCATGATGCACCTTTACAGGACTTTGGTTAGGCTGCATTTGGAGTACTGTGTACAGTTCTGGACCCAGTTCGAGGAAGGATGTGAAGACTTTGGAAAGTGTACAGAGGACGTTTACCAGAATGTCGTCTGGATTAGGTATTAGAAACATAGAAACAATGAAAATAGGTGCAGGGGTAGGCCATTCGGCCCTGCGAGCCAGCAGCGCTATTCAATATGATCATAGCTGATCATCCAAAATCAGTACCCCGTTCCGGCTTTTTCCCCACATCCCTTGATTCCCTTAGCCCTAAGAGCTGAATTTGACTCTCTCTTGAAAACATCCAGTGAATTGGCCTTCTGTGGCAAAGATTTCCGCAGATACACCACCCTCTAACTCAAGATATCCTTCCTAAATAAACGTCCTTTAATTCTGTGGCTATGAGCTCAATTCCTAGACTGTTCCACTAGTGGAAACATCCTCTCCGCATCCACTCTCTCCAAGCCTTTCACTATTCGGTATGTTTCAATGAGGTCCCCCCTCATTCTTCTGTACTCCAGTGAGTACAGGCCCAGTGCTGTCAAACGCTCATCATATGTTAACCCATTCATTCCTGGTAGATGTTGTTGTAGCTGTGATAAATCACAGATGCTCAGCATGGAATATATTTGAATTTTTTTTCACTATTTGCAGTTAGAGTATGTAGTTCAAAATTATTGTTATTTTTTATAAATTTCACCTTACAAATGGCTCAGGAGATTCAATAAACCTGGTCTGTAATATGTTGTTTGTCAGGAATTCACGATGCACCTTTACAGGACTTTGGTTAAACTGCATTTGGAGTACTGTTTACAGTCCTGGTCACCCTGTTAGAGGAAGGGCATGAATGCTTTGAAAAGTGTACAGAGAAAGTTTACCAGAATGTTGCCTGGATTAGAAGGTATTTGCTACAGGGAGAGGTTTGTTTTGTCTGGATTGCCCGGTGTCGAAGGGAGACCTGACAGAAGTATATAAAATGATGAGAGACATAGATAGGGTAGACAGTCAGAACCTTTATCGCACGATTAAAATATCAAACACGAGAGGGCTTAGCTTAGAGGTGAGATGGCCCAAGTTTAAAGGTGATGTGCGGGACATTTTTTTTACACAGTGACGTGGCTGCCTGGGAAGCTGTCAGGGGTAGTTATTGAGGCAGATATGATGGTGCCATTTAACAACCTGTGGAAAACCAAATGGACATGCCGGGAATGGAGGGATATTTATTACAAGGGAGACAGATAAGAGATTGTCTTTATATTTTATTCGACTTAGATATTGTGGGCAGAAGGGCCTATTCCTGTGCTGTTCTGTGCTCTGCTCATTGTTCTCTGTGCTGACTGTCATCTGGATGTTTCCAGTAGTTTCTGCTTTATATCCTGATTTCCAACATCAGTCCTAATTTGATTGATAAATATTCAAGCTTCAACTAGGACAGGAAATCCCATCGAGTTGATCTGTGTTGCTGTGTTACTGAGAGAGAGCGTGCACTTTACTAACAGACAAAGCTTTATGTACAAGGTACTTACTAAATGACGTTGGAGCTGGGGTGGAGCTCTGGGTGGTTGTCGTTTCTGTTGTGCTCGTTGTCTCTGAAGTGAATGGTGTTGTTGTTGATGATGGAACTGATGTTATTGTTGTACCAGGAGATGTAGATATAGTGGTAGGTTGTGTTGTAGCTGTAATAAAACACAGATGCTCAGCATGGAAGGTACGTGGAATTTAATGCTTTATTTTCAGTATTTTTAAGAGGAGTGCATTGCTTGACGTACTATTATTTTTCCAATTTTCAACTTACAAATGGCGCAATAAATTCAATAAACCTGTTCTGAGATCCTTTGTGTGTCAGGACGTCATGATGCACCTTTACAGGACTTTGGTTAGGCTGCATTTGGAGTACTGTGTACAGTTCTGGACCCAGTTCGAGGAAGGATGTGAAGACTTTGGAAAGTGTACAGAGGACGTTTACCAGAATGTCGTCTGGATTAGGTATTAGAAACATAGAAACAATGAAAATAGGTGCAGGGGTAGGCCATTCGGCCCTGCGAGCCAGCAGCGCTATTCAATATGATCATAGCTGATCATCCAAAATCAGTACCCCGTTCCGGCTTTTTCCCCACATCCCTTGATTTCCTTAGCCCTAAGAGCTGAATCTGACTCTCTCTTGAAAACATCCAGTGAATTGGCCTTCTGTGGCAAAGATTTCCACAGATACACCACCCTCTAACTCAAGATATCCTTCCTAAATAAACGTCCTTTAATTCTGTGGCTATGAGCTCAATTCCTAGACTGTTCCACTAGTGGAAACATCCTCTCCGCATCCACTCTCTCCAAGCCTTTCACTATTCGGTATGTTTCAATGAGGTCCCCCCTCATTCTTCTGTACTCCAGTGAGTACAGGCCCAGTGCTGTCAAACGCTCATCATATGTTAACCCATTCATTCCTGGTAGATGTTGTTGTAGCTGTGATAAATCACAGATGCTCAGCATGGAATATATTTGATTTTTTTTTCACTATTTGCAGTTAGAGTATGTAGTTCAAAAATTATTGTTATTTTTTATAAATTTCACCTTACAAATGGCTCAGGAGATTCAATAAACCTGGTCTGTAATATGTTGTTTGTCAGGAATTCACGATGCACCTTTACAGGACTTTGGTTAAACTGCATTTGGAGTACTGTTTACAGTCCTGGTCACCCTGTTAGAGGAAGGGCATGAAGGCTTTGAAAAGTGTACAGAGAAAGTTTACCAGAATGTTGCCTGGATTAGAAGGTATTTGCTACAGGGAGAGGTTTGTTTTGTCTGGATTGCCCGGTGTCGAAGGGAGACCTGACAGAAGTATATAAAATGATGAGAGACATAGATAGGGTAGACAGTCAGAACCTTTATCGCACGATTAAAATATCAAACACGAGAGGGCTTAGCTTAGAGGTGAGATGGCCCAAGTTTAAAGGTGATGTGCGGGACATTTTTTTTACACAGTGACGTGGCTGCCTGGGACGCTGTCAGGGGTAGTTATTGAGGCAGATATGATGGTGCCATTTAACAACCTGTGGAAAACCAAATGGACATGCCGGGAATGGAGGGATATTTATTACAAGGGAGACAGATAAGAGATTGTCTTTATATTTTATTCGACTTAGATATTGTGGGCAGAAGGGCCTATTCCTGTGCTGTTCTGTGCTCTGCTCATTGTTCTCTGTGCTGACTGTCATCTGGATGTTTCCAGTAGTTTCTGCTTTATATCCTGATTTCCAACATCAGTCCTAATTTGATTGATAAATATTCAAGCTTCAACTAGGACAGGAAATCCCATCGAGTTGATCTGTGTTGCTGTGTTACTGAGAGAGAGCGTGCACTTTACTAACAGACAAAGCTTTATGTACAAGGTACTTACTAAATGACGTTGGAGCTGGGGTGGAGCTCTGGGTGGTTGTCGTTTCTGTTGTGCTCGTTGTCTCTGAAGTGAATGGTGTTGTTGTTGATGATGGAACTGATGTTATTGTTGTACCAGGAGATGTAGATATAGTGGTAGGTTGTGTTGTAGCTGTAATAAAACACAGATGCTCAGCATGGCAGGTACATGGAATTTAATGCTTTATTTTCAGTATTTTTAAGAGGAGTGCATTGCTTGACGTACTATTATTTTTCCAATTTTCAACTTACAAATGGCGCAATAAATTCAATAAACCTGTTCTGAGATCCTTTGTGTGTCAGGACGTCATGATGCACCTTTACAGGACTTTGGTTAGGCTGCATTTGGAGTACTGTGTACAGTTCTGGACCCAGTTCGAGGAAGGATGTGAAGACTTTGGAAAGTGTACAGAGGACGTTTACCAGAATGTCGTCTGGATTAGGTATTAGAAACATAGAAACAATGAAAATAGGTGCAGGGGTAGGCCATTCGGCCCTGCGAGCCAGCAGCGCTATTCAATATGATCATAGCTGATCATCCAAAATCAGTACCCCGTTCCGGCTTTTTCCCCACATCCCTTGATTCCCTTAGCCCTAAGAGCTGAATCTGACTCTCTCTTGAAAACATCCAGTGAATTGGCCTTCTGTGGCAAAGATTTCCACAGATACACCACCCTCTAACTCAAGATATCCTTCCTAAATAAACGTCCTTTAATTCTGTGGCTATGAGCTCAATTCCTAGACTGTTCCACTAGTGGAAACATCCTCTCCGCATCCACTCTCTCCAAGCCTTTCACTATTCGGTATGTTTCAATGAGGTCCCCCCTCATTCTTCTGTACTCCAGTGAGTACAGGCCCAGTGCTGTCAAACGCTCATCATATGTTAACCCATTCATTCCTGGTAGATGTTGTTGTAGCTGTGATAAATCACAGATGCTCAGCATGGAATATATTTGATTTTTTTTTCACTATTTGCAGTTAGAGTATGTAGTTCAAAAATTATTGTTATTTTTTATAAATTTCACCTTACAAATGGCTCAGGAGATTCAATAAACCTGGTCTGTAATATGTTGTTTGTCAGGAATTCACGATGCACCTTTACAGGACTTTGGTTAAACTGCATTTGGAGTACTGTTTACAGTCCTGGTCACCCTGTTAGAGGAAGGGCATGAAGGCTTTGAAAAGTGTACAGAGAAAGTTTACCAGAATGTTGCCTGGATTCGAAGGTATTTGCTACAGGGAGAGGTTTGTTTTGTCTGGATTGCCCGGTGTCGAAGGGAGACCTGACAGAAGTATATAAAATGATGAGAGACATAGATAGGGTAGACAGTCAGAACCTTTATCGCACGATTAAAATATCAAACACGAGAGGGCTTAGCTTAGAGGTGAGATGGCCCAAGTTTAAAGGTGATGTGCGGGACATTTTTTTTACACAGTGACGTGGCTGCCTGGGACGCTGTCAGGGGTAGTTATTGAGGCAGATATGATGGTGCCATTTAACAACCTGTGGAAAACCAAATGGACATGCCGGGAATGGAGGGATATTTATTACAAGGGAGACAGATAAGAGATTGTCTTTATATTTTATTCGACTTAGATATTGTGGGCAGAAGGGCCTATTCCTGTGCTGTTCTGTGCTCTGCTCATTGTTCTCTGTGCTGACTGTCATCTGGATGTTTCCAGTAGTTTCTGCTTTATATCCTGATTTCCAACATCAGTCCTAATTTGATTGATAAATATTCAAGCTTCAACTAGGACAGGAAATCCCATCGAGTTGATCTGTGTTGCTGTGTTACTGAGAGAGAGCGTGCACTTTACTAACAGACAAAGCTTTATGTACAAGGTACTTACTAAATGACGTTGGAGCTGGGGTGGAGCTCTGGGTGGTTGTCGTTTCTGTTGTGCTCATTGTCTCTGAAGTGAATGGTGTTGTTGTTGATGATGGAACTGATGTTATTGTTGTACCAGGAGATGTAGATATAGTGGTAGGTTGTGTTGTAGCTGTAATAAAACACAGATGCTCAGCATGGCAGGTACATGGAATTCAATGCTTTATTTTCAGTATTTTTAAGAGGAGTGCATTGCTTGACGTACTATTATTTTTCCAATTTTCAACTTACAAATGGCGCAATAAATTCAATAAACCTGTTCTGAGATCCTTTGTGTGTCAGGAAGTCATGATGCACCTTTACAGGACTTTGGTTAGGCTGCATTTGGAGTACTGTGTACAGTTCTGGACCCACTGTAAGATTTGAGAAGTTTTCCCTCATTTGGAAAGCAACACCAAACCAAAGAGCTGCAGTTTGGACATTTTAAACGAGAGACTGGGGCTGATAGCGGAGAAAGGCTGCGGTCAGATTAACAAAGGATGTCACAATCTGTGGGTCCTAAAATGGCCGCAGGACCTCGTGACTAGCCACAAAAAGTAAAAACCTTACAACCCAGTCTCTAGGTTTTCTGCAAAGCTACGGCCAGAACAAAGGATGGGTATTGGCCATGCAGAAACCTACAAAACCAGGTCGGAGTCCAGACACTGGGGCGCTGACATCAGCATACTCACAATGCCCCAAGCCGACCTAAACAGTTCATCTCAGTGAGGGGGCACAATAGCCCTTAGAAAACTACCTGGTAGGTGATGGGAAACCAGTTAACACCCATCACCTCACAACAAAATCCCAATTAACACCGTCTGGCCATCCCCGGTATCCCCGAACATAAGCGCAGATCAGAAGAAAACATCATACATATCTTTTTGAACAAAGAGATTCCAAGATCTGGCGGGAGATAGGACGGGTCAGAAATAGTATAACTGGCCACTACTTTTGGGTGAAAAAGTTAAGTCAAGCTAAGTCAACTGAAGTCAAGAAGAAATACTGGAAGAAGAAGCTGAAGGGAGAAGAAAACCTGCAAGGAATGCAAGCAGGCAAGTCAGAAGGAAGTCAAACGAATGCAGGAGGAAGAAACGACAGGCAAGAAGAACGGATGCAAGAGAGAGGAACAGGCACGCAACTCGAGAAGAAATACTGCAAAACGAACAGCCAGTAACCCCAGTAATAGCCCCATGGTGAGCATGTACTCCAAATCCTACATATCCTGGACATAGTTTAGTGTAGAGGGGAGGGTGGTTGTGAATAAACGTTGGGTGTGTATTAAAATATGTGTTGGTCAATGTTGCGATGGGTCGTATGTTCCCCATCTTACAGTCGTGTATATGTCTTATAGAACTGTGTGTGTTTTATGATTCATAGTTATAAGTATTCGTGTGATTCTGTATGTGTTTTATAGACATGTATTATAGAACTGTATAAGTATTCATGGACAATAGTCCCAAGCGCTGAATAAAAGCCTTTTCATTTAAAGCCTGGTTTTCAAATCTGGTCTGGTGGAATTTTTCTGCACTATAAGAGCTCCTGCATCTAAGTCCAGTGTCTAGAACCGTAAGGGGTGAGTGGGTCGAACCACTCACGGGGAACCAGTGTGCACGGCCTGGTCAAGGGATCAGAGCAAGGCACGGGGACCTTAGGTCGGGCGAAAGCTCGGCGCAGAAACCCCTTACACCAGTTCGAGGAAGGATTTGAAGACTTTGGAAAGTGTACAGAGGACGTTTACCAGAATGTCGTCTGGATTAGGTATTAGAAACATAGAAACAATGAAAATAGGTGAAGGGGTAGGCCATTCGGCCCTGCGAGCCAGCAGCGCTATTCAATATGATCATAGCTGATCATCCAAAATCAGTACCCCGTTCCGGCTTTTTCCCCACATCCCTTGATTCCCTTAGCCCTAAGAGCTGAATCTGACTCTCTCTTGAAAACATCCAGTGAATTGGCCTTCTGTGGCAAAGATTTCCACAGATACACCACCCTCTAACTCAAGATATCCTTCCTAAATAAACGTCCTTTAATTCTGTGGCTATGAGCTCAATTCCTAGACTGTTCCACTAGTGGAAACATCCTCTCCGCATCCACTCTCTCCAAGCCTTTCACTATTCGGTATGTTTCAATGAGGTCCCCCCTCATTCTTCTGTACTCCAGTGAGTACAGGCCCAGTGCTGTCAAACGCTCATCATATGTTAACCCATTCATTCCTGGTAGATTTTGTTGTAGCTGTGATAAATCACAGATGCTCAGCATGGAATATATTTGAATTTTTTTACACTATTTGCAGTTAGAGTATGTAGTTCAAAAATTATTGTTATTTTTTATAAATTTCACCTTACAAATGGCTCAGGAGATTCAATAAACCTGGTCTGTAATATGTTGTTTGTCAGGAATTCACGATGCACCTTTACAGGACTTTGGTTAAACTGCATTTGGAGTACTGTTTACAGTCCTGGTCACCCTGTTAGAGGAAGGGCATGAATGCTTTGAAAAGTGTACAGAGAAAGTTTACCAGAATGTTGCCTGGATTAGAAGGTATTTGCTACAGGGAGAGGTTTGTTTTGTCTGGATTGCCCGGTGTCGAAGGGAGACCTGACAGAAGTATATAAAATGATGAGAGACATAGATAGGGTAGACAGTCAGAACCTTTATCGCACGATTAAAATATCAAACACGAGAGGGCTTAGCTTAGAGGTGAGATGGCCCAAGTTTAAAGGTGATGTGCGGGACATTTTTTTTACACAGTGACGTGGCTGCCTGGGACGCTGTCAGGGGTAGTTATTGAGGCAGATATGATGGTGCCATTTAACAACCTGTGGAAAACCAAATGGACATGCCGGGAATGGAGGGATATTTATTACAAGGGAGACAGATAAGAGATTGTCTTTATATTTTATTCGACTTAGATATTGTGGGCAGAAGGGCCTATTCCTGTGCTGTTCTGTGCTCTGCTCATTGTTCTCTGTGCTGACTGTCATCTGGATGTTTCCAGTATTTTCTGCTTTATATCCTGATTTCCAACATCAGTCCTAATTTGATTGATAAATATTCAAGCTCCAACTAGGACAGGAAATCCCATCGAGTTGATCTGTGTTGCTGTGTTACTGAGAGAGAGCGTGCACTTTACTAACAGACAAAGCTTTATGTACAAGGTACTTACTAAATGACGTTGGAGCTGGGGTGGAGCTCTGGGTGGTTGTCGTTTCTGTTGTGCTCGTTGTCTCTGAAGTGAATGGTGTTGTTGTTGATGATGGAACTGATGTTATTGTTGTACCAGGAGATGTAGATATAGTGGTAGTTTGTGTTGTAGCTGTAATAAAACACATGCTCAGCATGGAAGGTACATGGAATTCAATGCTTTATTTTCAGTATTTTTAAGAGGAGTGCATTGCTTGACGTACTATTATTTTTCCAATTTTCAACTTACAAATGGCGCAATAAATTCAATAAACCTGTTCTGAGATCCTTTGTGTGTCAGGAAGTCATGATGCACCTTTACAGGACTTTGGTTAGGCTGCATTTGGAGTACTGTGGACAGTTCTGGACCCAGTTCGAGGAAGGATGTGAAGACTTTGGAAAGTGTACAGAGGACGTTTACCAGAATGTCGTCTGGATTAGGTATTAGAAACATAGAAACAATGAAAATAGGTGCAGGGGTAGGCCATTCGGCCCTGCGAGCCAGCAGCGCTATTCAATATGATCATAGCTGATCATCCAAAATCAGTACCCCGTTCCGGCTTTTTCCCCACATCCCTTGATTCCCTTAGCCCTAAGAGCTGAATCTGACTCTCTCTTGAAAACATCCAGTGAATTGGCCTTCTGTGGCAAAGATTTCCACAGATACACCACCCTCTAACTCAAGATATCCTTCCTAAATAAACGTCCTTTAATTCTGTGGCTATGAGCTCAATTCCTAGACTGTTCCACTAGTGGAAACATCCTCTCCGCATCCACTCTCTCCAAGCCTTTCACTATTCGGTATGTTTCAATGATGTCCCCCCTCATTCTTCTGTACTCCAGTGAGTACAGGCCCAGTGCTGTCAAACGCTCATCATATGTTAACCCATTCATTCCTGGTAGATGTTGTTGTAGCTGTGATAAATCACAGATGCTCAGCATGGAATATATTTGATTTTTTTTTCGCTATTTGCAGTTAGAGTATGTAGTTCAAAAATTATTGTTATTTTTTATAAATTTCACCTTACAAATGGCTCAGGAGATTCAATAAACCTGGTCTGTAATATGTTGTTTGTCAGGAATTCACGATGCACCTTTACAGGACTTTGGTTAAACTGCATTTGGAGTACTGTTTACAGTCCTGGTCACCCTGTTAGAGGAAGGGCATGAAGGCTTTGAAAAGTGTACAGAGAAAGTTTACCAGAATGTTGCCTGGATTAGAAGGTATTTGCTACAGGGAGAGGTTTGTTTTGTCTGGATTGCCCGGTGTCGAAGGGAGACCTGACAGAAGTATATAAAATGATGAGAGACATAGATAGGGTAGACAGTCAGAACCTTTATCGCACGATTAAAATATCAAACACGAGAGGGCTTAGCTTAGAGGTGAGATGGCCCAAGTTTAAAGGTGATGTGCGGGACATTTTTTTTACACAGTGACGTGGCTGCCTGGGACGCTGTCAGGGGTAGTTATTGAGGCAGATATGATGGTGCCATTTAACAACCTGTGGAAAACCAAATGGACATGGCGGGAATGGAGGGATATTTATTACAAGGGAGACAGATAAGAGATTGTCTTTATATTTTATTCGACTTAGATATTGTGGGCAGAAGGGCCTATTCCTGAGCTGTTCTGTGCTCTGCTCATTGTTCTCTGTGCTGACTGTCATCTGGATGTTTCCAGTAGTTTCTGCTTTATATCCTGATTTCCAACATCAGTCCTAATTTGATTGATAAATATTCAAGCTTCAACTAGGACAGGAAATCCCATCGAGTTGATCTGTGTTGCTGTGTTACTGAGAGAGAGCGTGCACTTTACTAACAGACAAAGCTTTATGTACAAGGTACTTACTAAATGACGTTGGAGCTGGGGTGGAGCTCTGGGTGGTTGTCGTTTCTGTTGTGCTCGTTGTCTCTGAAGTGAATGGTGTTGTTGTTGATGATGGAACTGATGTTATTGTTGTACCAGGAGATGTAGATATAGTGGTAGGTTGTGTTGTAGCTGTAATAAAACACAGATGCTCAGCATGGAAGGTACATGGAATTCAATGCTTTATTTTCAGTATTTTTAAGAGGAGTGCATTGCTTGACGTACTATTATTTTTCCAATTTTCAACTTACAAATGGCGCAATAAATTCAATAAACCTGTTCTGAGATCCTTTGTGTGTCAGGAAGTCATGATGCACCTTTACAGGACTTTGGTTAGGCTGCATTTGGAGTACTGTGTACAGTTCTGGACCCAGTTCGAGGAAGGATGTGAAGACTTTGGAAAGTGTACAGAGGACGTTTACCAGAATGTCGTCTGGATTAGGTATTAGAAACATAGAAACAATGAAAATAGGTGCAGGGGTAGGCCATTCGGCCCTGCGAGCCAGCAGCGCTATTCAATATGATCATAGCTGATCATCCAAAATCAGTACCCCGTTCCGGCTTTTTCCCCACATCCCTTGATTCCCTTAGCCCTAAGAGCTGAATCTGACTCTCTCTTGAAAACATCCAGTGAATTGGCCTTCTGTGGCAAAGATTTCCACAGATACACCACCCTCTAACTCAAGATATCCTTCCTAAATAAACGTCCTTTAATTCTGTGGCTATGAGCTCAATTCCTAGACTGTTCCACTAGTGGAAACATCCTCTCCGCATCCACTCTCTCCAAGCCTTTCACTATTCGGTATGTTTCAATGAGGTCCCCCCTCATTCTTCTGTACTCCAGTAAGTACAGGCCCAGTGCTGTCAAACGCTCATCATATGTTAACCCATTCATTCCTGGTAGATGTTGTTGTAGCTGTGATAAATCACAGATGCTCAGCATGGAATATATTTGAATTTTTTTACACTATTTGCAGTTAGAGTATGTAGTTCAAAAATTATTGTTATTTTTTATAAATTTCACCTTACAAATGGCTCAGGAGATTCAATAAACCTGGTCTGTAATATGTTGTTTGTCAGGAATTCACGATGCACCTTTACAGGACTTTGGTTAAACTGCATTTGGAGTACTGTTTACAGTCCTGGTCACCCTGTTAGAGGAAGGGCATGAAGGCTTTGAAAAGTGTACAGAGAAAGTTTACCAGAATGTTGCCTGGATTAGAAGGTATTTGCTACAGGGAGAGGTTTGTTTTGTCTGGATTGCCCGGTGTCGAAGGGAGACCTGACAGAAGTATATAAAATGATGAGAGACATAGATAGGGTAGACAGTCAGAACCTTTATCGCACGATTAAAATATCAAACACGAGAGGGCTTAGCTTAGAGGTGAGATGGCCCAAGTTTAAAGGTGATGTGCGGGACATTTTTTTTACACAGTGACGTGGCTGCCTGGGACGCTGTCAGGGGTAGTTATTGAGGCAGATATGATGGTGCCATTTAACAACCTGTGGAAAACCAAATGGACATGCCGGGAATGGAGGGATATTTATTACAAGGGAGACAGATAAGAGATTGTCTTTATATTTTATTCGACTTAGATATTGTGGGCAGAAGGGCCTATTCCTGTGCTGTTCTGTGCTCTGCTCATTGTTCTCTGTGCTGACTGTCATCTGGATGTTTCCAGTAGTTTCTGCTTTATATCCTGATTTCCAACATCAGTCCTAATTTGATTGATAAATATTCAAGCTTCAACTAGGACAGGAAATCCCATCGAGTTGATCTGTGTTGCTGTGTTACTGAGAGAGAGCGTGCACTTTACTAACAGACAAAGCTTTATGTACAAGGTACTTACTAAATGACGTTGGAGCTGGGGTGGAGCTCTGGGTGGTTGTCGTTTCTGTTGTGCTCATTGTCTCTGAAGTGAATGGTGTTGTTGTTGATGATGGAACTGATGTTATTGTTGTACCAGGAGATGTAGATATAGTGGTAGGTTGTGTTGTAGCTGTAATAAAACACAGATGCTCAGCATGGCAGGTACATGGAATTCAATGCTTTATTTTCAGTATTTTTAAGAGGAGTGCATTGCTTGACGTACTATTATTTTTCCAATTTTCAACTTACAAATGGCGCAATAAATTCAATAAACCTGTTCTGAGATCCTTTGTGTGTCAGGAAGTCATGATGCACCTTTACAGGACTTTGGTTAGGCTGCATTTGGAGTACTGTGTACAGTTCTGGACCCAGTTCGAGGAAGGATGTGAAGACTTTGGAAAGTGTACAGAGGACGTTTACCAGAATGTCGTCTGGATTAGGTATTAGAAACATAGAAACAATGAAAATAGGTGCAGGGGTAGGCCATTCGGCCCTGCGAGCCAGCAGCGCTATTCAATATGATCATAGCTGATCATCCAAAATCAGTACCCCGTTCCGGCTTTTTCCCCACATCCCTTGATTCCCTTAGCCCTAAGAGCTGAATTTGACTCTCTCTTGAAAACATCCAGTGAATTGGCCTTCTGTGGCAAAGATTTCCGCAGATACACCACCCTCTAACTCAAGATATCCTTCCTAAATAAACGTCCTTTAATTCTGTGGCTATGAGCTCAATTCCTAGACTGTTCCACTAGTGGAAACATCCTCTCCGCATCCACTCTCTCCAAGCCTTTCACTATTCGGTATGTTTCAATGAGGTCCCCCCTCATTCTTCTGTACTCCAGTGAGTACAGGCCCAGTGCTGTCAAACGCTCATCATATGTTAACCCATTCATTCCTGGTAGATGTTGTTGTAGCTGTGATAAATCACAGATGCTCAGCATGGAATATATTTGAATTTTTTTTCACTATTTGCAGTTAGAGTATGTAGTTCAAAATTATTGTTATTTTTTATAAATTTCACCTTACAAATGGCTCAGGAGATTCAATAAACCTGGTCTGTAATATGTTGTTTGTCAGGAATTCACGATGCACCTTTACAGGACTTTGGTTAAACTGCATTTGGAGTACTGTTTACAGTCCTGGTCACCCTGTTAGAGGAAGGGCATGAAGGCTTTGAAAAGTGTACAGAGAAAGTTTACCAGAATGTTGCCTGGATTAGAAGGTATTTGCTACAGGGAGAGGTTTGTTTTGTCTGGATTGCCCGGTGTCGAAGGGAGACCTGACAGAAGTATATAAAATGATGAGAGACATAGATAGGGTAGACAGTCAGAACCTTTATCGCACGATTAAAATATCAAACACGAGAGGGCTTAGCTTAGAGGTGAGATGGCCCAAGTTTAAAGGTGATGTGCGGGACATTTTTTTTACACAGTGACGTGGCTGCCTGGGACGCTGTCAGGGGTAGTTATTGAGGCAGATATGATGGTGCCATTTAACAACCTGTGGAAAACCAAATGGACATGCCGGGAATGGAGGGATATTTATTACAAGTGAGACAGATAAGAGATTGTCTTTATATTTTATTCGACTTAGATATTGTGGGCAGAAGGGCCTATTCCTGTGCTGTTCTGTGCTCTGCTCATTGTTCTCTGTGCTGACTGTCATCTGGATGTTTCCAGTAGTTTCTGCTTTATATCCTGATTTCCAACATCAGTCCTAATTTGATTGATAAATATTCAAGCTTCAACTAGGACAGGAAATCCCATCGAGTTGATCTGTGTTGCTGTGTTACTGAGAGAGAGCGTGCACTTTACTAACAGACAAAGCTTTATGTACAAGGTACTTACTAAATGACGTTGGAGCTGGGGTGGAGCTCTGGGTGGTTGTCGTTTCTGTTGTGCTCGTTGTCTCTGAAGTGAATGGTGTTGTTGTTGATGATGGAACTGATGTTATTGTTGTACCAGGAGATGTCGATGTAGTGGTAGGTTGTGTTGTAGCTGTAATAAAACACAGATGCTCAGCATGGAAGGTACATGGAATTCAATGCTTTATTTTCAGTATTTTTAAGAGGAGTGCATTGCTTGACGTACTATTATTTTTCAAATTTTCAACTTACAAATGGCGCAATAAATTCAATAAACCTGTTCTGAGATCCTTTGTGTGTCAGGAAGTCATGATGCACCTTTACAGGACTTTGGTTAGGCTGCATTTGGAGTACTGTGTACAGTTCTGGACCCAGTTCGAGGAAGGATGTGAAGACTTTGGAAAGTGTACAGAGGACGTTTACCAGAATGTCGTCTGGATTAGGTATTAGAAACATAGAAACAATGAAAATAGGTGCAGGGGTAGGCCATTCGGCCCTGCGAGCCAGCAGCGCTATTCAATATGATCATAGCTGATCATCCAAAATCAGTACCCCGTTCCGGCTTTTTCCCCACATCCCTTGATTCCCTTAGCCCTAAGAGCTGAATCTGACTCTCTCTTGAAAACATCCAGTGAATTGGCCTTCTGTGGCAAAGATTTCCACAGATACACCACCCTCTAACTCAAGATATCCTTCCTAAATAAACGTCCTTTAATTCTGTGGCTATGAGCTCAATTCCTAGACTGTTCCACTAGTGGAAACATCCTCTCCGCATCCACTCTCTCCAAGCCTTTCACTATTCGGTATGTTTCAATGAGGTCCCCCCTCATTCTTCTGTACTCCAGTGAGTACAGGCCCAGTGCTGTCAAACGCTCATCATATGTTAACCCATTCATTCCTGGTAGATGTTGTTGTAGCTGTGATAAATCACAGATGCTCAGCATGGAATATATTTGAATTTTTTTTCACTATTTGCAGTTAGAGTATGTAGTTCAAAATTATTGTTATTTTTTATAAATTTCACCTTACAAATGGCTCAGGAGATTCAATAAACCTGGTCTGTAATATGTTGTTTGTCAGGAATTCACGATGCACCTTTACAGGACTTTGGTTAAACTGCATTTGGAGTACTGTTTACAGTCCTGGTCACCCTGTTAGAGGAAGGGCATGAAGGCTTTGAAAAGTGTACAGAGAAAGTTTACCAGAATGTTGCCTGGATTAGAAGGTATTTGCTACAGGGAGAGGTTTGTTTTGTCTGGATTGCCCGGTGTCGAAGGGAGACCTGACAGAAGTATATAAAATGATAAGAGACATAGATAGGGTAGACAGTCAGAACCTTTATCGCACGATTAAAATATCAAACACGAGAGGGCTTAGCTTAGAGGTGAGATGGCCCAAGTTTAAAGGTGATGTGCGGGACATTTTTTTTACACAGTGACGTGGCTGCCTGGGACGCTGTCAGGGGTAGTTATTGAGGCAGATATGATGGTGCCATTTAACAACCTGTGGAAAACCAAATGGACATGCCGGGAATGGAGGGATATTTATTACAAGGGAGACAGATAAGAGATTGTCTTTATATTTTATTCGACTTAGATATTGTGGGCAGAAGGGCCTATTCCTGTGCTGTTCTGTGCTCTGCTCATTGTTCTCTGTGCTGACTGTCATCTGGATGTTTCCAGTAGTTTCTGCTTTATATCCTGATTTCCAACATCAGTCCTAATTTGATTGATAAATATTCAAGCTTCAACTAGGACAGGAAATCCCATCGAGTTGATCTGTGTTGCTGTGTTACTGAGAGAGAGCGTGCACTTTACTAACAGACAAAGCTTTATGTACAAGGTACTTACTAAATGACGTTGGAGCTGGGGTGGAGCTCTGGGTGGTTGTCGTTTCTGTTGTGCTCATTGTCTCTGAAGTGAATGGTGTTGTTGTTGATGATGGAACTGATGTTATTGTTGTACCAGGAGATGTAGATATAGTGGTAGGTTGTGTTGTAGCTGTAATAAAACACAGATGCTCAGCATGGCAGGTACATGGAATTCAATGCTTTATTTTCAGTATTTTTAAGAGGAGTGCATTGCTTGACGTACTATTATTTTTCCAATTTTCAACTTACAAATGGTGCAATAAATTCAATAAACCTGTTCTGAGATCCTTTGTGTGTCAGGAAGTCATGATGCACCTTTACAGGACTTTGGTTAGGCTGCATTTGGAGTACTGTGTACAGTTCTGGACCCAGTTCGAGGAAGGATGTGAAGACTTTGGAAAGTGTACAGAGGACGTTTACCAGAATGTCGTCTGGATTAGGTATTAGAAACATAGAAACAATGAAAATAGGTGCAGGGGTAGGCCATTCGGCCCTGCGAGCCAGCAGCGCTATTCAATATGATCATAGCTGATCATCCAAAATCAGTACCCCGTTCCGGCTTTTTCCCCACATCCCTTGATTCCCTTAGCCCTAAGAGCTGAATCTGACTCTCTCTTGAAAACATCCAGTGAATTGGCCTTCTGTGGCAAAGATTTCCACAGATACACCACCCTCTCACTCAAGATATCCTTCCTAAATAAACGTCCTTTAATTCTGTGGCTATGAGCTCAATTCCTAGACTGTTCCACTAGTGGAAACATCCTCTCCGCATCCACTCTCTCCAAGCCTTTCACTATTCGGTATGTTTCAATGAGGTCCCCCCTCATTCTTCTGTACTCCAGTGAGTACAGGCCCAGTGCTGTCAAACGCTCATCATATGTTAACCCATTCATTCCTGGTAGATGTTGTTGTAGCTGTGATAAATCACAGATGCTCAGCATGGAATATATTTGAATTTTTTTTCACTACTTGCAGTTAGAGTATGTAGTTCAAAATTATTGTTATTTTTTATAAATTTCACCTTACAAATGGCTCAGGAGATTCAATAAACCTGGTCTGTAATATGTTGTTTGTCAGGAATTCACGATGCACCTTTACAGGACTTTGGTTAAACTGCATTTGGAGTACTGTTTACAGTCCTGGTCACCCTGTTAGAGGAAGGGCATGAAGGCTTTGAAAAGTGTACAGAGAAAGTTTACCAGAATGTTGCCTGGATTAGAAGGTATTTGCTACAGGGAGAGGTTTGTTTTGTCTGGATTGCCCGGTGTCGAAGGGAGACCTGACAGAAGTATATAAAATGATAAGAGACATAGATAGGGTAGACAGTCAGAACCTTTATCGCACGATTAAAATATCAAACACGAGAGGGCTTAGCTTAGAGGTGAGATGGCCCAAGTTTAAAGGTGATGTGCGGGACATTTTTTTTACACAGTGACGTGGCTGCCTGGGACGCTGTCAGGGGTAGTTATTGAGGCAGATATGATGGTGCCATTTAACAACCTGTGGAAAACCAAATGGACATGCCGGGAATGGAGGGATATTTATTACAAGGGAGACAGATAAGAGATTGTCTTTATATTTTATTCGACTTAGATATTGTGGGCAGAAGGGCCTATTCCTGTGCTGTTCTGTGCTCTGCTCATTGTTCTCTGTGCTGACTGTCATCTGGATGTTTCCAGTAGTTTCTGCTTTATATCCTGATTTCCAACATCAGTCCTAATTTGATTGATAAATATTCAAGCTTCAACTAGGACAGGAAATCCCATCGAGTTGATCTGTGTTGCTGTGTTACTGAGAGAGAGCGTGCACTTTACTAACAGACAAAGCTTTATGTACAAGGTACTTACTAAATGACGTTGGAGCTGGGGTGGAGCTCTGGGTGGTTGTCGTTTCTGTTGTGCTCGTTGTCTCTGAAGTGAATGGTGTTGTTGTTGATGATGGAACTGATGTTATTGTTGTACCAGGAGATGTCGATGTAGTGGTAGGTTGTGTTGTAGCTGTAATAAAACACAGATGCTCAGCATGGAAGGTACATGGAATTCAATGCTTTATTTTCAGTATTTTTAAGAGGAGTGCATTGCTTGACGTACTATTATTTTTCAAATTTTCAACTTACAAATGGCGCAATAAATTCAATAAACCTGTTCTGAGATCCTTTGTGTGTCAGGAAGTCATGATGCACCTTTACAGGACTTTGGTTAGGCTGCATTTGGAGTACTGTGTACAGTTCTGGACCCAGTTCGAGGAAGGATGTGAAGACTTTGGAAAGTGTACAGAGGACGTTTACCAGAATGTCGTCTGGATTAGGTATTAGAAACATAGAAACAATGAAAATAGGTGCAGGGGTAGGCCATTCGGCCCTGCGAGCCAGCAGCGCTATTCAATATGATCATAGCTGATCATCCAAAATCAGTACCCCGTTCCGGCTTTTTCCCCACATCCCTTGATTCCCTTAGCCCTAAGAGCTGAATCTGACTCTCTCTTGAAAACATCCAGTGAATTGGCCTTCTGTGGCAAAGATTTCCACAGATACACCACCCTCTAACTCAAGATATCCTTCCTAAATAAACGTCCTTTAATTCTGTGGCTATGAGCTCAATTCCTAGACTGTTCCACTAGTGGAAACATCCTCTCCGCATCCACTCTCTCCAAGCCTTTCACTATTCGGTATGTTTCAATGAGGTCCCCCCTCATTCTTCTGTACTCCAGTGAGTACAGGCCCAGTGCTGTCAAACGCTCATCATATGTTAACCCATTCATTCCTGGTAGATGTTGTTGTAGCTGTGATAAATCACAGATGCTCAGCATGGAATATATTTGAATTTTTTTTCACTATTTGCAGTTAGAGTATGTAGTTCAAAAATTATTGTTATTTTTTTATAAATTTCACCTTACAAATGGCTCAGGAGATTCAATAAACCTGGTCTGTAATATGTTGTTTGTCAGGAATTCACGATGCACCTTTACAGGACTTTGGTTAAACTGCATTTGGAGTACTGTTTACAGTCCTGGTCACCCTGTTAGAGGAAGGGCATGAATGCTTTGAAAAGTGTACAGAGAAAGTTTACCAGAATGTTGCCTGGATTAGAAGGTATTTGCTACAGGGAGAGGTTTGTTTTGTCTGGATTGCCCGGTGTCGAAGGGAGACCTGACAGAAGTATATAAAATGATGAGAGACATAGATAGGGTAGACAGTCAGAACCTTTATCGCACGATTAAAATATCAAACACGAGAGGGCTTAGCTTAGAGGTGAGATGGCCCAAGTTTAAAGGTGATGTGCGGGACATTTTTTTTACACAGTGACGTGGCTGCCTGGGAAGCTGTCAGGGGTAGTTATTGAGGCAGATATGATGGTGCCATTTAACAACCTGTGGAAAAACAAATGGACATGCCGGGAATGGAGGGATATTTATTACAAGGGAGACAGATAAGAGATTGTCTTTATATTTTATTCGACTTAGATATTGTGGGCAGAAGGGCCTATTCCTGTGCTGTTCTGTGCTCTGCTCATTGTTCTCTGTGCTGACTGTCATCTGGATGTTTCCAGTAGTTTCTGCTTTATATCCTGATTTCCAACATCAGTCCTAATTTGATTGATAAATATTCAAGCTTCAACTAGGACAGGAAATCCCATCGAGTTGATCTGTGTTGCTGTGTTACTGAGAGAGAGCGTGCACTTTACTAACAGACAAAGCTTTATGTACAAGGTACTTACTAAATGACGTTGGAGCTGGGGTGGAGCTCTGGGTGGTTGTCGTTTCTGTTGTGCTCGTTGTCTCTGAAGTGAATGGTGTTGTTGTTGATGATGGAACTGATGTTATTGTTGTACCAGGAGATGTAGATATAGTGGTAGGTTGTGTTGTAGCTGTAATAAAACACAGATGCTCAGCATGGAAGGTACATGGAATTCAATGCTTTATTTTCAGTATTTTTAAGAGGAGTGCATTGCTTGACGTACTATTATTTTTCCAATTTTCAACTTACAAATGGCGCAATAAATTCAATAAACCTGTTCTGAGATCCTTTGTGTGTCAGGAAGTCATGATGCACCTTTACAGGACTTTGGTTAGGCTGCATTTGGAGTACTGTGTACAGTTCTGGACCCAGTTCGAGGAAGGATGTGAAGACTTTGGAAAGTGTACAGAGGACGTTTACCAGAATGTCGTCTGGATTAGGTATTAGAAACATAGAAACAATGAAAATAGGTGCAGGGGTAGGCCATTCGGCCCTGCGAGCCAGCAGCGCTATTCAATATGATGATAGCTGATCATCCAAAATCAGTACCCCGTTCCGGCTTTTTCCCCACATCCCTTGATTCCCTTAGCCCTAAGAGCTGAATCTGACTCTCTCTTGAAAACATCCAGTGAATTGGCCTTCTGTGGCAAAGATTTCCACAGATACACCACCCTCTAACTCAAGATATCCTTCCTAAATAAACGTCCTTTAATTCTGTGGCTATGAGCTCAATTCCTAGTCTGTTCCACTAGTGGAAACATCCTCTCCGCATCCACTCTCTCCAAGCCTTTCACTATTCGGTATGTTTCAATGAGGTCCCCCCTCATTCTTCTGTACTCCAGTGAGTACAGGCCCAGTGCTGTCAAACGCTCATCATATGTTAACCCATTCATTCCTGGTAGATGTTGTTGTAGCTGTGATAAATCACAGATGCTCAGCATGGAATATATTTGATTTTTTTTTCACTATTTGCAGTTAGAGTATGTAGTTCAAAAATTATTGTTATTTTTTTATAAATTTCACCTTACAAATGGCTCAGGAGATTCAATAAACCTGGTCTGTAATATGTTGTTTGTCAGGAATTCACGATGCACCTTTACAGGACTTTGGTTAAACTGCATTTGGAGTACTGTTTACAGTCCTGGTCACCCTGTTAGAGGAAGGGCATGAATGCTTTGAAAAGTGTACAGAGAAAGTTTACCAGAATGTTGCCTGGATTAGAAGGTATTGGCTACAGGGAGAGGTTTGTTTTGTCTGGATTGCCCGGTGTCGAGGGGAGACCTGACAGAAGTATATAAAATGATAAGAGACATAGATAGGGTAGACAGTCAGAACCTTTATCGCACGAATAAAATATCAAACACGAGAGGGCTTAGCTTAGAGGTGAGATGGCCCAAGTTTAAAGGTGATGTGCGGGACATTTTTTTTACACAGTGACGTGGCTGCCTGGGACGCTGTCAGGGGTAGTTATTGAGGCAGATATGATGGTGCCATTTAACAACCTGTGGAAAACCAAATGGACATGCCGGGAATGGAGGGATATTTATTACAAGGGAGACAGATAAGAGATTGTCTTTATATTTTATTCGACTTAGATATTGTGGGCAGAAGGGCCTATTCCTGTGCTGTTCTGTGCTCTGCTCATTGTTCTCTGTGCTGACTGTCATCTGGATGTTTCCAGTAGTTTCTGCTTTATATCCTGATTTCCAACATCAGTCCTAATTTGATTGATAAATATTCAAGCTTCAACTAGGACAGGAAATCCCATCGAGTTGATCTGTGTTGCTGTGTTACTGAGAGAGAGCGTGCACTTTACTAACAGACAAAGCTTTATGTACAAGGTACTTACTAAATGACGTTGGAGCTGGGGTGGAGCTCTGGGTGGTTGTCGTTTCTGTTGTGCTCGTTGTCTCTGAAGTGAATGGTGTTGTTGTTGATGATGGAACTGATGTTATTGTTGTACCAGGAGATGTCGATGTAGTGGTAGGTTGTGTTGTAGCTGTAATAAAACACAGATGCTCAGCATGGAAGGTACATGGAATTCAATGCTTTATTTTCAGTATTTTTAAGAGGAGTGCATTGCTTGACGTACTATTATTTTTCAAATTTTCAACTTACAAATGGCGCAATAAATTCAATAAACCTGTTCTGAGATCCTTTGTGTGTCAGGAAGTCATGATGCACCTTTACAGGACTTTGGTTAGGCTGCATTTGGAGTACTGTGTACAGTTCTGGACCCAGTTCGAGGAAGGATGTGAAGACTTTGGAAAGTGTACAGAGGACGTTTACCAGAATGTCGTCTGGATTAGGTATTAGAAACATAGAAACAATGAAAATAGGTGCAGGGGTAGGCCATTCGGCCCTGCGAGCCAGCAGCGCTATTCAATATGATCATAGCTGATCATCCAAAATCAGTACCCCGTTCCGGCTTTTTCCCCACATCCCTTGATTCCCTTAGCCCTAAGAGCTGAATCTGACTCTCTCTTGAAAACATCCAGTGAATTGGCCTTCTGTGGCAAAGATTTCCACAGATACACCACCCTCTAACTCAAGATATCCTTCCTAAATAAACGTCCTTTAATTCTGTGGCTATGAGCTCAATTCCTAGACTGTTCCACTAGTGGAAACATCCTCTCCGCATCCACTCTCTCCAAGCCTTTCACTATTCGGTATGTTTCAATGAGGTCCCCCCTCATTCTTCTGTACTCCAGTGAGTACAGGCCCAGTGCTGTCAAACGCTCATCATATGTTAACCCATTCATTCCTGGTAGATGTTGTTGTAGCTGTGATAAATCACAGATGCTCAGCATGGAATATATTTGATTTTTTTTTCACTATTTGCAGTTAGAGTATGTAGTTCAAAAATTATTGTTATTTTTTATAAATTTCACCTTACAAATGGCTCAGGAGATTCAATAAACCTGGTCTGTAATATGTTGTTTGTCAGGAATTCACGATGCACCTTTACAGGACTTTGGTTAAACTGCATTTGGAGTACTGTTTACAGTCCTGGTCACCCTGTTAGAGGAAGGGCATGAAGGCTTTGAAAAGTGTACAGAGAAAGTTTACCAGAATGTTGCCTGGATTCGAAGGTATTTGCTACAGGGAGAGGTTTGTTTTGTCTGGATTGCCCGGTGTCGAAGGGAGACCTGACAGAAGTATATAAAATGATGAGAGACATAGATAGGGTAGACAGTCAGAACCTTTATCGCACGATTAAAATATCAAACACGAGAGGGCTTAGCTTAGAGGTGAGATGGCCCAAGTTTAAAGGTGATGTGCGGGACATTTTTTTTACACAGTGACGTGGCTGCCTGGGACGCTGTCAGGGGTAGTTATTGAGGCAGATATGATGGTGCCATTTAACAACCTGTGGAAAACCAAATGGACATGCCGGGAATGGAGGGATATTTATTACAAGGGAGACAGATAAGAGATTGTCTTTATATTTTATTCGACTTAGATATTGTGGGCAGAAGGGCATATTCCTGTGCTGTTCTGTGCTCTGCTCATTGTTCTCTGTGCTGACTGTCATCTGGATGTTTCCAGTAGTTTCTGCTTTATATCCTGATTTCCAACATCAGTCCTAATTTGATTGATAAATATTCAAGCTTCAACTAGGACAGGAAATCCCATCGAGTTGATCTGTGTTGCTGTGTTACTGAGAGAGAGCGTGCACTTTACTAACAGACAAAGCTTTATGTACAAGGTACTTACTAAATGACGTTGGAGCTGGGGTGGAGCTCTGGGTGGTTGTCGTTTCTGTTGTGCTCATTGTCTCTGAAGTGAATGGTGTTGTTGTTGATGATGGAACTGATGTTATTGTTGTACCAGGAGATGTAGATATAGTGGTAGGTTGTGTTGTAGCTGTAATAAAACACAGATGCTCAGCATGGCAGGTACATGGAATTCAATGCTTTATTTTCAGTATTTTTAAGAGGAGTGCATTGCTTGACGTACTATTATTTTTCCAATTTTCAACTTACAAATGGCGCAATAAATTCAATAAACCTGTTCTGAGATCCTTTGTGTGTCAGGAAGTCATGATGCACCTTTACAGGACTTTGGTTAGGCTGCATTTGGAGTACTGTGTACAGTTCTGGACCCAGTTCGAGGAAGGATGTGAAGACTTTGGAAAGTGTACAGAGGACGTTTACCAGAATGTCGTCTGGATTAGGTATTAGAAACATAGAAACAATGAAAATAGGTGCAGGGGTAGGCCATTCGGCCCTGCGAGCCAGCAGCGCTATTCAATATGATCATAGCTGATCATCCAAAATCAGTACCCCGTTCCGGCTTTTTCCCCACATCCCTTGATTCCCTTAGCCCTAAGAGCTGAATCTGACTCTCTCTTGAAAACATCCAGTGAATTGGCCTTCTGTGGCAAAGAGTTCCACAGATACACCACCCTCTAACTCAAGATATCCTTCCTAAATAAACGTCCTTTAATTCTGTGGCTATGAGCTCAATTCCTAGATTGTTCCACTCGTGGAAACATCCTCTCCGCATCCACTCTCTCCAAGCCTTTCACTATTCGGTATGTTTCAATGAGGTCCCCCCTCATTCTTCTGTACTCCAGTGAGTACAGGCCCAGTGCTGTCAAACGCTCATCATATGTTAACCCATTCATTCCTGGTAGATGTTGTTGTAGCTGTGATAAATCACAGATGCTCAGCATGGAATATATTTGATTTTTTTTTCACTATTTGCAGTTAGAGTATGTAGTTCAAAAATTATTGTTATTTTTTATAAATTTCACCTTACAAATGGCTCAGGAGATTCAATAAACCTGGTCTGTAATATGTTGTTTGTCAGGAATTCACGATGCACCTTTACAGGACTTTGGTTAAACTGCATTTGGAGTACTGTTTACAGTCCTGGTCACCCTGTTAGAGGAAGGGCATGAAGGCTTTGAAAAGTGTACAGAGAAAGTTTACCAGAATGTTGCCTGGATTAGAAGGTATTTGCTACAGGGAGAGGTTTGTTTTGTCTGGATTGCCCGGTGTCGAGGGGAGACCTGACAGAAGTATATAAAATGATGAGAGACATAGATAGGGTAGACAGTCAGAACCTTTATCGCACGATTAAAATATCAAACACGAGAGGGCTTAGCTTAGAGGTGAGATGGCCCAAGTTTAAAGGTGATGTGCGGGACATTTTTTTTACACAGTGACGTGGCTGCCTGGGACGCTGTCAGGGGTAGTTATTGAGGCAGATATGATGGTGCCATTTAACAACCTGTGGAAAACCAAATGGACATGCCGGGAATGGAGGGATATTTATTACAAGGGAGACAGATAAGAGATTGTCTTTATATTTTATTCGACTTAGATATTGTGGGCAGAAGGGCCTATTCCTGTGCTGTTCTGTGCTCTGCTCATTGTTCTCTGTGCTGACTGTCATCTGGATGTTTCCAGTAGTTTCTGCTTTATATCCTGATTTCCAACATCAGTCCTAATTTGATTGATAAATATTCAAGCTTCAACTAGGACAGGAAATCCCATCGAGTTGATCTGTGTTGCTGTGTTACTGAGAGAGAGCGTGCACTTTACTAACAGACAAAGCTTTATGTACAAGGTACTTACTAAATGACGTTGGAGCTGGGGTGGAGCTCTGGGTGGTTGTCGTTTCTGTTGTGCTCATTGTCTCTGAAGTGAATGGTGTTGTTGTTGATGATGGAACTGATGTTATTGTTGTACCAGGAGATGTAGATATAGTGGTAGGTTGTGTTGTAGCTGTAATAAAACACAGATGCTCAGCATGGCAGGTACATGGAATTCAATGCTTTATTTTCAGTATTTTTAAGAGGAGTGCATTGCTTGACGTACTATTATTTTTCCAATTTTCAACTTACAAATGGCGCAATAAATTCAATAAACCTGTTCTGAGATCCTTTGTGTGTCAGGAAGTCATGATGCACCTTTACAGGACTTTGGTTAGGCTGCATTTGGAGTACTGTGTACAGTTCTGGACCCAGTTCGAGGAAGGATGTGAAGACTTTGGAAAGTGTACAGAGGACGTTTACCAGAATGTCGTCTGGATTAGGTATTAGAAACATAGAAACAATGAAAATAGGTGCAGGGGTAGGCCATTCGGCCCTGCGAGCCAGCAGCGCTATTCAATATGATCATAGCTGATCATCCAAAATCAGTACCCCGTTCCGGCTTTTTCCCCACATCCCTTGATTCCCTTAGCCCTAAGAGCTGAATCTGACTCTCTCTTGAAAACATCCAGTGAATTGGCCTTCTGTGGCAAAGATTTCCACAGATACACCACCCTCTAACTCAAGATATCCCTCCTAAATAAACGTCCTTTAATTCTGTGGCTATGAGCTCAATTCCTAGACTGTTCCACTAGTGGAAACATCCTCTCCGCATCCACTCTCTCCAAGCCTTTCACTATTCGGTATGTTTCAATGAGGTCCCCCCTCATTCTTCTGTACTCCAGTGAGTACAGGCCCAGTGCTGTCAAACGCTCATCATATGTTAACCCATTCATTCCTGGTAGATGTTGTTGTAGCTGTGATAAATCACAGATGCTCAGCATGGAATATATTTGAATTTTTTTTCACTATTTGCAGTTAGAGTATGTAGTTCAAAAATTATTGTTATTTTTTATAAATTTCACCTTACAAATGGCTCAGGAGATTCAATAAACCTGGTCTGTAATATGTTGTTTGTCAGGAATTCACGATGCACCTTTACAGGACTTTGGTTAAACTGCATTTGGAGTACTGTTTACAGTCCTGGTCACCCTGTTAGAGGAAGGGCATGAAGGCTTTGAAAAGTGTACAGAGAAAGTTTACCAGAATGTTGCCTGGATTCGAAGGTATTTGCTACAGGGAGAGGTTTGTTTTGTCTGGATTGCCCGGTGTCGAAGGGAGACCTGACAGAAGTATATAAAATGATGAGAGACATAGATAGGGTAGACAGTCAGAACCTTTATCGCACGATTAAAATATCAAACACGAGAGGGCTTAGCTTAGAGGTGAGATGGCCCAAGTTTAAAGGTGATGTGCGGGACATTTTTTTTACACAGTGACGTGGCTGCCTGGGACGCTGTCAGGGGTAGTTATTGAGGCAGATATGATGGTGCCATTTAACAACCTGTGGAAAACCAAATGGACATGCTGGGAATGGAGGGATATTTATTACAAGGGAGACAGATAAGAGATTGTCTTTATATTTTATTCGACTTAGATATTGTGGGCAGAAGGGCCTATTCCTGTGCTGTTCTGTGATCTGCTCATTGTTCTCTGTGCTGACTGTCATCTGGATGTTTCCAGTAGTTTCTGCTTTATATCCTGATTTCCAACATCAGTCCTAATTTGATTGATAAATATTCAAGCTTCAACTAGGACAGGAAATCCCATCGAGTTGATCTGTGTTGCTGTGTTACTGAGAGAGAGCGTGCACTTTACTAACAGACAAAGCTTTATGTACAAGGTACTTACTAAATGACGTTGGAGCTGGGGTGGAGCTCTGGGTGGTTGTCGTTTCTGTTGTGCTCGTTGTCTCTGAAGTGAATGGTGTTGTTGTTGATGATGGAACTGATGTTATTGTTGTACCAGGAGATGTAGATATAGTGGTAGGTTGTGTTGTAGCTGTAATAAAACACAGATGCTCAGCATGGAAGGTACATGGAATTCAATGCTTTATTTTCAGTATTTTTAAGAGGAGCGCATTGCTTGACGTACTATTATTTTTCCAATTTTCAACTTACAAATGGCGTAATAAATTCAATAAACCTGTTCTGAGATCCTTTGTGTGTCACGAAGTCATGATGCACCTTTACAGGACTTTGGTAAGGCTGCATTTGGAGTACTGTGTACAGTTCTGGACCCACTGTAAGATTTGAGAAGTTTTCCCTCATTTGGAAAGCAACACCAAACCAAAGAGCTGCAGTTTGGACATTTTAAACGAGAGACTGGGGCTGATAGCGGAGAAAGGCTGCGGTCAGATTAACAAAGGATGTTACAATCTGTGGGTCCTAAAATGGCCGCAGGACCTCGTGACTAGCCACAAAAAGTAAAAACCTTACAACCCAGTCTCTAGGTTTTCTGCAAAGCTACGGCCAGAACAAAGGATGGGTATTGGCCATGCAGAAACCTACAAAACCAGGTCGGAGTCCAGACACTGGGGCGCTGACATCAGCATACTCACAATGCCCCAAGCCGACCTAAACAGTTCATCTCAGTGAGGGGGCACAATAGCCCATAGAAAACTACCTGGTAGGTGATGGGAAACCAGGTAACACCCATCACCTCACAACGAAATCCCAATTAACACCGTCTGGCCATCCCCGGTATCCCCGAACATAAGCGCAGATCAGAAGAAAACCTCATATATATCTTTTTGAACAAAGAGATTCCAAGATCTGGCGGGAGATAGGACGGGTCAGAAATAGTATAACTGGCCACTACTTTTGGGTGAAAAAGTTAAGTCAAGTTAAGTCAACTGAAGTCAAGAAGAAATACTGGAAGAAGAAGCTGAAGGGAGAAGAAAACCTGCAAGGAATGCAAGCAGGCAAGTCAGAAGGAAGTCAAACGAATGCAAGAGGAAGAAACGACAGGCAAGAAGAACGGATGCAAGAGAGAGGAACAGGCACGCAACTCGAGAAGAAATACTGCAAAACGAACAGCCAGTAACCCCAGTAATAGCCCCATGGTGAGCATGTACTCCAAATCCTACATATCCTGGACATAGTTTAGTGTAGAGGGGAGGGTGGTTGTGAATAAACGTTGGGTGTGTATTAAAATATGTGTTGGTCAATGTTGCGATGGGTCGTATGTTCCCCATCTTACAGTCGTGTATATGTCTTATAGAACTGTGTGTGTTTTATGATTCATAGTTATAAGTATTCGTGTGATTCTGTATGTGTTTTATAGACATGTATTATAGAACTGTATAAGTATTCATGGACAATAGTACCAAGCGCTGAATAAAAGCCTTTTCATTTAAAGCCTGGTTTTCAAATCTGGTCTGGTGGAATTTTTCTGCACTATAAGAGCTCCTGCATCTAAGTCCAGTGTCTAGAACCGTAAGGGGTGAGTGGGTCGAACCACTCACGGGGAACCAGTGTGCACGGCCTGGTCAAGGGATCAGAGCAAGGCACGGGGACCTTAGGTCGGGCGAAAGCTCGGCGCAGAAACCCCTTACACCAGTTCGAGGAAGGATTTGAAGACTTTGGAAAGTGTACAGAGGACGTTTACCAGAATGTCGTCTGGATTAGGTATTAGAAACATAGAAACAATGAAAATAGGTGCAGGGGTAGGCCATTCGGCCCTGCGAGCCAGCAGCGCTATTCAATATGATCATAGCTGATCATCCAAAATCAGTACCCCGTTCCGGCTTTTTCCCCACATCCCTTGATTCCCTTAGCCCTAAGAGCTGAATCTGACTCTCTCTTGAAAACATCCAGTGAATTGGCCTTCTGTGGCAAAGATTTCCACAGATACACCACCCTCTAACTCAAGATATCCCTCCTAAATAAACGTCCTTTAATTCTGTGGCTATGAGCTCAATTCCTAGACTGTTCCACTAGTGGAAACATCCTCTCCGCATCCACTCTCTCCAAGCCTTTCACTATTCGGTATGTTTCAATGAGGTCCCCCCTCATTCTTCTGTACTCCAGTGAGTACAGGCCCAGTGCTGTCAAACGCTCATCATATGTTAACCCATTCATTCCTGGTAGATGTTGTTGTAGCTGTGATAAATCACAGATGCTCAGCATGGAATATATTTGAATTTTTTTTCACTATTTGCAGTTAGAGTATGTAGTTCAAAAATTATTGTTATTTTTTATAAATTTCACCTTACAAATGGCTCAGGAGATTCAATAAACCTGGTCTGTAATATGTTGTTTGTCAGGAATTCACGATGCACCTTTACAGGACTTTGGTTAAACTGCATTTGGAGTACTGTTTACAGTCCTGGTCACCCTGTTAGAGGAAGGGCATGAAGGCTTTGAAAAGTGTACAGAGAAAGTTTACCAGAATGTTGCCTGGATTCGAAGGTATTTGCTACAGGGAGAGGTTTGTTTTGTCTGGATTGCCCGGTGTCGAAGGGAGACCTGACAGAAGTATATAAAATGATGAGAGACATAGATAGGGTAGACAGTCAGAACCTTTATCGCACGATTAAAATATCAAACACGAGAGGGCTTAGCTTAGAGGTGAGATGGCCCAAGTTTAAAGGTGATGTGCGGGACATTTTTTTTACACAGTGACGTGGCTGCCTGGGACGCTGTCAGGGGTAGTTATTGAGGCAGATATGATGGTGCCATTTAACAACCTGTGGAAAACCAAATGGACATGCTGGGAATGGAGGGATATTTATTACAAGGGAGACAGATAAGAGATTGTCTTTATATTTTATTCGACTTAGATATTGTGGGCAGAAGGGCCTATTCCTGTGCTGTTCTGTGATCTGCTCATTGTTCTCTGTGCTGACTGTCATCTGGATGTTTCCAGTAGTTTCTGCTTTATATCCTGATTTCCAACATCAGTCCTAATTTGATTGATAAATATTCAAGCTTCAACTAGGACAGGAAATCCCATCGAGTTGATCTGTGTTGCTGTGTTACTGAGAGAGAGCGTGCACTTTACTAACAGACAAAGCTTTATGTACAAGGTACTTACTAAATGACGTTGGAGCTGGGGTGGAGCTCTGGGTGGTTGTCGTTTCTGTTGTGCTCGTTGTCTCTGAAGTGAATGGTGTTGTTGTTGATGATGGAACTGATGTTATTGTTGTACCAGGAGATGTAGATATAGTGGTAGGTTGTGTTGTAGCTGTAATAAAACACAGATGCTCAGCATGGAAGGTACATGGAATTCAATGCTTTATTTTCAGTATTTTTAAGAGGAGTGCATTGCTTGACGTACTATTATTTTTCCAATTTTCAACTTACAAATGGCGTAATAAATTCAATAAACCTGTTCTGAGATCCTTTGTGTGTCACAAAGTCATGATGAACCTTTACAGGGCTTTGGTTAGGCTGCATTTGGAGTACTGTGTACAGTTCTGGACCCACTGTAAGATTTGAGAAGTTTTCCCTCATTTGGAAAGCAACACCAAACCAAAGAGCTGCAGTTTGGACATTTTAAATGAGAGACTGGGGCTGATAGCGGAGAAAGGCTGCGGTCAGATTAACAAAGGATGTTACAATCTGTGGGTCCTAAAATGGCCGCAGGACCTCGTGACTAGCCACAAAAAGTAAAAACCTTACAACCCAGTCTCTAGGTTTTCTGCAAAGCTACGGCCAGAACAAAGGATGGGTATTGGCCATGTAGAAACCTACAAAACCAGGTCGGAGTCCAGACACTGGGGCGCTGACATCAGCATACTCACAATGCCCCAAGCCGACCTAAACAGTTCATCTCAGTGAGGGGGCACAATAGCCCATAGAAAACTACCTGGTAGGTGATGGGAAACCAGGTAACACCCATCACCTCACAACGAAATCCCAATTAACACCGTCTGGCCATCCCCGGTATCCCCGAACATAAGCGCAGATCAGAAGAAAACCTCATATATATCTTTTTGAACAAAGAGATTCCAAGATCTGGCGGGAGATAGGACGGGTCAGAAATAGTATAACTGGCCACTACTTTTGGGTGAAAAAGTTAAGTCAAGTTAAGTCAACTGAAGTCAAGAAGAAATACTGGAAGAAGAAGCTGAAGGGAGAAGAAAACCTGCAAGGAATGCAAGCAGGCAAGTCAGAAGGAAGTCAAACGAATGCAAGAGGAAGAAACGACAGGCAAGAAGAACGGATGCAAGAGAGAGGAACAGGCACGCAACTCGAGAAGAAATACTGCAAAACGAACAGCCAGTAACCCCAGTAATAGCCCCATGGTGAGCATGTACTCCAAATCCTACATATTCTGGACATAGTTTAGTGTAGAGGGGAGGGTGGTTGTGAATAAACGTTGGGTGTGTATTAAAATATGTGTTGGTCAATGTTGCGATGGGTCGTACGTTCCCCATCTTACAGTCGTGTATATGTCTTATAGAACTGTGTGTGTTTTATGATTCATAGTTATAAGTATTCGTGTGATTCTGTATGTGTTTTATAGACATGTATTATAGAACTGTATAAGTATTCATGGACAATAGTACCAAGCGCTGAATAAAAGCCTTTTCATTTAAAGCCTGGTTTTCAAATCTGGTCTGGTGGAATTTTTCTGCACTATAAGAGCTCCTGCATCTAAGTCCAGTGTCTAGAACCGTAAGGGGTGAGTGGGTCGAACCACTCACGGGGAACCAGTGTGCACGGCCTGGTCAAGGGATCAGAGCAAGGCACGGGGACCTTAGGTCGGGCGAAAGCTCGGCGCAGAAACCCCTTACACCAGTTCGAGGAAGGATTTGAAGACTTTGGAAAGTGTACAGAGGACGTTTACCAGAATGTCGTCTGGATTAGGTATTAGAAACATAGAAACAATGAAAATAGGTGCAGGGGTAGGCCATTCGGCCCTGCGAGCCAGCAGCGCTATTCAATATGATCATAGCTGATCATCCAAAATCAGTACCCCGTTCCGGCTTTTTCCCCACATCCCTTGATTCCCTTAGCCCTAAGAGCTGAATCTGACTCTCTCTTGAAAACATCCAGTGAATTGGCCTTCTGTGGCAAAGATTTCCACAGATACACCACCCTCTAACTCAAGATATCCTTCCTAAATAAACGTCCTTTAATTCTGTGGCTATGAGCTCAATTCCTAGACTGTTCCACTAGTGGAAACATCCTCTCCGCATCCACTCTCTCCAAGCCTTTCACTATTCGGTATGTTTCAATGAGGTCCCCCCTCATTCTTCTGTACTCCAGTGAGTACAGGCCCAGTGCTGTCAAACGCTCATCATATGTTAACCCATTCATTCCTGGTAGATGTTGTTTTAGCTGTGATAAATCACAGATGCTCAGCATGGAATATATTTGATTTTTTTTTCACTATTTGCAGTTAGAGTATGTAGTTCAAAAATTATTGTTATTTTTTATAAATTTCACCTTACAAATGGCTCAGGAGATTCAATAAACCTGGTCTGTAATATGTTGTTTGTCAGGAATTCACGATGCACCTTTACAGGACTTTGGTTAAACTGCATTTGGAGTACTGTTTACAGTCCTGGTCACCCTGTTAGAGGAAGGGCATGAAGGCTTTGAAAAGTGTACAGAGAAAGTTTACCAGAATGTTGCCTGGATTAGAAGGTATTTGCTACAGGGAGAGGTTTGTTTTGTCTGGATTGCCCGGTGTCGAAGGGAGACCTGACAGAAGTATATAAAATGATGAGAGACATAGATAGGGTAGACAGTCAGAACCTTTATCGCACGATTAAAATATCAAACACGAGAGGGCTTAGCTTAGAGGTGAGATGGCCCAAGTTTAAAGGTGATGTGCGGGACATTTTTTTTACACAGTGACGTGGCTGCCTGGGACGCTGTCAGGGGTAGTTATTGAGGCAGATATGATGGTGCCATTTAACAACCTGTGGAAAACCAAATGGACATGCCGGGAATGGAGGGATATTTATTACAAGGGAGACAGATAAGAGATTGTCTTTATATTTTATTCGACTTAGATATTGTGGGCAGAAGGGCCTATTCCTGTGCTGTTCTGTGCTCTGCTCATTGTTCTCTGTGCTGACTGTCATCTGGATGTTTCCAGTAGTTTCTGCTTTATATCCTGATTTCCAACATCAGTCCTAATTTGATTGATAAATATTCAAGCTTCAACTAGGACAGGAAATCCCATCGAGTTGATCTGTGTTGCTGTGTTACTGAGAGAGAGCGTGCACTTTACTAACAGACAAAGCTTTATGTACAAGGTACTTACTAAATGACGTTGGAGCTGGGGTGGAGCTCTGGGTGGTTGTCGTTTCTGTTGTGCTCATTGTCTCTGAAGTGAATGGTGTTGTTGTTGATGATGGAACTGATGTTATTGTTGTACCAGGAGATGTAGATATAGTGGTAGGTTGTGTTGTAGCTGTAATAAAACACAGATGCTCAGCATGGCAGGTACATGGAATTCAATGCTTTATTTTCAGTATTTTTAAGAGGAGTGCATTGCTTGACGTACTATTATTTTTCCAATTTTCAACTTACAAATGGCGCAATAAATTCAATAAACCTGTTCTGAGATCCTTTGTGTGTCAGGAAGTCATGATGCACCTTTACAGGACTTTGGTTAGGCTGCATTTGGAGTACTGTGTACAGTTCTGGACCCAGTTCGAGGAAGGATGTGAAGACTTTGGAAAGTGTACAGAGGACGTTTACCAGAATGTCGTCTGGATTAGGTATTAGAAACATAGAAACAATGAAAATAGGTGCAGGGGTAGGCCATTCGGCCCTGCGAGCCAGCAGCGCTATTCAATATGATCATAGCTGATCATCCAAAATCAGTACCCCGTTCCGGCTTTTTCCCCACATCCCTTGATTCCCTTAGCCCTAAGAGCTGAATCTGACTCTCTCTTGAAAACATCCAGTGAATTGGCCTTCTGTGGCAAAGATTTCCACAGATACACCACCCTCTAACTCAAGATCTCCTTCCTAAATAAACGTCCTTTAATTCTGTGGCTATGAGCTCAATTCCTAGACTGTTCCACTAGTGGAAACATCCTCTCCGCATCCACTCTCTCCAAGCCTTTCACTATTCGCTATGTTTCAATGAGGTCCCCCCTCATTCTTCTGTACTCCAGTGAGTACAGGCCCAGTGCTGTCAAACGCTCATCATATGTTAACCCATTCATTCCTGGTAGATGTTGTTGTAGCTGTGATAAATCACAGATGCTCAGCGTGGAATATATTTGATTTTTTTTTCACTATTTGCAGTTAGAGTATGTAGTTCAAAAATTATTGTTATTTTTTATAAATTTCATCTTACAAATGGCTCAGGAGATTCAATAAACCTGGTCTGTAATATGTTGTTTGTCAGGAATTCACGATGCACCTTTACAGGACTTTGGTTAAACTGCATTTGGAGTACTGTTTACAGTCCTGGTCACCCTGTTAGAGGAAGGGCATGAAGGCTTTGAAAAGTGTACAGAGAAAGTTTACCAGAATGTTGCCTGGATTAGAAGGTATTTGCTACAGGGAGAGGTTTGTTTTGTCTGGATTGCCCGGTGTCGAGGGGAGACCTGACAGAAGTATATAAAATGATGAGAGACATAGATAGGGTAGACAGTCAGAACCTTTATCGCACGATTAAAATATCAAACACGAGAGGGCTTAGCTTAGAGGTGAGATGGCCCAAGTTTAAAGGTGATGTGCGGGACATTTTTTTTACACAGTGACGTGGCTGCCTGGGACGCTGTCAGGGGTAGTTATTGAGGCAGATATGATGGTGCCATTTACAACCTGTGGAAAACCAAATGGACATGCCGGGAATGGAGGGATATTTATTACAAGGGAGACAGATAAGAGATTGTCTTTATATTTTATTCGACTTAGATATTGTGGGCAGAAGGGCCTATTCCTGTGCTGTTCTGTGCTCTGCTCATTGTTCTCTGTGCTGACTGTCATCTGGATGTTTCCAGTAGTTTCTGCTTTATATCCTGATTTCCAACATCAGTCCTAATTTGATTGATAAATATTCAAGCTTCAACTAGGACAGGAAATCCCATCGAGTTGATCTGTGTTGCTGTGTTACTGAGAGAGAGCGTGCACTTTACTAACAGACAAAGCTTTATGTACAAGGTACTTACTAAATGACGTTGGAGCTGGGGTGGAGCTCTGGGTGGTTGTCGTTTCTGTTGTGCTCGTTGTCTCTGAAGTGAATGGTGTTGTTGTTGATGATGGAACTGATTTTATTGTTGTACCAGGAGATGTAGATGTAGTGGTAGGTTGTGTTGTAGCTGTAATAAAACACAGATGCTCAGCATGGAAAGTACATGGAATTCAATGCTTTATTTTCAGTATTTTTAAGAGGAGTGCATTGCTTGACGTGCTATTATTTTTCCAATTTTCAACTTACAAATGGCGCAATAAATTCAATAAACCTGTTCTGAGATCCTTTGTGTGTCAGGAAGTCATGATGCACCTTTACAGGACTTTGGTTAGGCTGCATTTGGAGTACTGTGTACAGTTCTGGACCCAGTTCGAGGAAGGATGTGAAGACTTTGGAAAGTGTACAGAGGACGTTTACCAGAATGTCGTCTGGATTAGGTATTAGAAACATAGAAACAATGAAAATAGGTGCAGGGGTAGGCCATTCGGCCCTGCGAGCCAGCAGCGCTATTCAATATGATCATAGCTGATCATCCAAAATCAGTACCCCGTTCCGGCTTTTTCCCCACATCCCTTGATTCCTTTAGCCCTAAGAGCTGAATCTGACTCTCTCTTGAAAACATCCAGTGAATTGGCCTTCTGTGGCAAAGATTTCCACAGATACACCACCCTCTAACTCAAGATATCCTTCCTAAATAAACGTCCTTTAATTCTGTGGCTATGAGCTCAATTCCTAGACTGTTCCACTAGTGGAAACATCCTCTCCGCATCCACTCTCTCCAAGCCTTTCACTATTCGGTATGTTTCAATGAGGTCCCCCCTCATTCTTCTGTACTCCAGTGAGTACAGGCCCAGTGCTGTCAAACGCTCATCATATGTTAACCCATTCATTCCTGGTAGATGTTGTTGTAGCTGTGATAAATCACAGATGCTCAGCATGGAATATATGACAGAAGTATATAAAATGATGAGAGACATAGATAGGGTAGACAGTCAGAACCTTTATCGCACGATTAAAATATCAAACACGAGAGGGCTTAGCTTAGAGGTGAGATGGCCCAAGTTTAAAGGTGATGTGCGGGACATTTTTTTTACACAGTGACGTGGCTGCCTGGGACGCTGTCAGGGGTAGTTATTGAGGCAGATATGATGGTGCCATTTAACAACCTGTGGAAAACCAAATGGACATGCCGGGAATGGAGGGATATTTATTACAAGGGAGACAGATAAGAGATTGTCTTTATATTTTATTCGACTTAGATATTGTGGGCAGAAGGGCCTATTCCTGTGCTGTTCTGTGCTCTGCTCATTGTTCTCTGTGCTGACTGTCATCTGGATGTTTCCAGTAGTTTCTGCTTTATATCCTGATTTCCAACATCAGTCCTAATTTGATTGATAAATATTCAAGCTTCAACTAGGACAGGAAATCCCATCGAGTTGATCTGTGTTGCTGTGTTACTGAGAGAGAGCGTGCACTTTACTAACAGACAAAGCTTTATGTACAAGGTACTTACTAAATGACGTTGGAGCTGGGGTGGAGCTCTGGGTGGTTGTCGTTTCTGTTGTGCTCGTTGTCTCTGAAGTGAATGGTGTTGTTGTTGATGATGGAACTGATGTTATTGTTGTACCAGGAGATGTAGATATAGTGGTAGGTTGTGTTGTAGCTGTAATAAAACACAGATGCTCAGCATGGAAGGTACATGGAATTCAATGCTTTATTTTCAGTATTTTTAAGAGGAGTGCATTGCTTGACGTACTATTATTTTTCCAATTTTCAACTTACAAATGGCGCAATAAATTCAATAAACCTGTTCTGAGATCCTTTGTGTGTCAGGAAGTCATGATGCACCTTTACAGGACTTTGGTTAGGCTGCATTTGGAGTACTGTGTACAGTTCTGGACCCAGTTCGAGGAAGGATGTGAAGACTTTGGAAAGTGTACAGAGGACGTTTACCAGAATGTCGTCTGGATTAGGTATTAGAAACATAGAAACAATGAAAATAGGTGCAGGGGTAGGCCATTCGGCCCTGCGAGCCAGCAGCGCTATTCAATATGATCATAGCTGATCATCCAAAATCAGTACCCCGTTCCGGCTTTTTCCCCACATCCCTTGATTCCCTTAGCCCTAAGAGCTGAATCTGACTCTCTCTTGAAAACATCCAGTGAATTGGCCTTCTGTGGCAAAGATTTCCACAGATACACCACCCTCTAACTCAAGATATCCTTCCTAAATAAACGTCCTTTAATTCTGTGGCTATGAGCTCAATTCCTAGACTGTTCCACTAGTGGAAACATCCTCTCCGCATCCACTCTCTCCAAGCCTTTCACTATTCGGTATGTTTCAATGAGGTCCCCCCTCATTCTTCTGTACTCCAGTGAGTACAGGCCCAGTGCTGTCAAACGCTCATCATATGTTAACCCATTCATTCCTGGTAGATGTTGTTGTAGCTGTGATAAATCACAGATGCTCAGCATGGAATATATGACAGAAGTATATAAAATGATGAGAGACATAGATAGGGTAGACAGTCAGAACCTTTATCGCACGATTAAAATATCAAACACGAGAGGGCTTAGCTTAGAGGTGAGATGGCCCAAGTTTAAAGGTGATGTGCGGGACATTTTTTTTACACAGTGACGTGGCTGCCTGGGACGCTGTCAGGGGTAGTTATTGAGGCAGATATGATGGTGCCATTTAACAACCTGTGGAAAACCAAATGGACATGCCGGGAATGGAGGGATATTTATTACAAGGGAGACAGATAAGAGATTGTCTTTATATTTTATTCGACTTAGATATTGTGGGCAGAAGGGCCTATTCCTGTGCTGTTCTGTGCTCTGCTCATTGTTCTCTGTGCTGACTGTCATCTGGATGTTTCCAGTAGTTTCTGCTTTATATCCTGATTTCCAACATCAGTCCTAATTTGATTGATAAATATTCAAGCTTCAACTAGGACAGGAAATCCCATCGAGTTGATCTGTGTTGCTGTGTTACTGAGAGAGAGCGTGCACTTTACTAACAGACAAAGCTTTATGTACAAGGTACTTACTAAATGACGTTGGAGCTGGGGTGGAGCTCTGGGTGGTTGTCGTTTCTGTTGTGCTCGTTGTCTCTGAAGTGAATGGTGTTGTTGTTGATGATGGAACTGATGTTATTGTTGTACCAGGAGATGTAGATGTAGTGGTAGGTTGTGTTGTAGCTGTAATAAAACACAGATGCTCAGCATGGAAGGTACATGGAATTCAATGCTTTATTTTCAGTATTTTTAAGAGGAGTGCATTGCTTGACGTACTATTATTTTTCCAATTTTCAACTTACAAATGGCGCAATAAATTCAATAAACCTGTTCTGAGATCCTTTGTGTGTCAGGAAGTCATGATGCACCTTTACAGGACTTTGGTTAGGCTGCATTTGGAGTACTGTGTACAGTTCTGGACCCAGTTCGAGGAAGGATGTGAAGACTTTGGAAAGTGTACAGAGGACGTTTACCAGAATGTCGTCTGGATTAGGTATTAGAAACATAGAAACAATGAAAATAGGTGCAGGGGTAGGCCATTCGGCCCTGCGAGCCAGCAGCGCTATTCAATATGATCATAGCTGATCATCCAAAATCAGTACCCCGTTCCGGCTTTTTCCCCACATCCCTTGATTCCCTTAGCCCTAAGAGCTGAATCTGACTCTCTCTTGAAAACATCCAGTGAATTGGCCTTCTGTGGCAAAGATTTCCACAGATACACCACCCTCTAACTCAAGATATCCTTCCTAAATAAACGTCCTTTAATTCTGTGGCTATGAGCTCAATTCCTAGACTGTTCCACTAGTGGAAACATCCTCTCCGCATCCACTCTCTCCAAGCCTTTCACTATTCGGTATGTTTCAATGAGGTCCCCCCTCATTCTTCTGTACTCCAGTGAGTACAGGCCCAGTGCTGTCAAACGCTCATCATATGTTAACCCATTCATTCCTGGTAGATGTTGTTGTAGCTGTGATAAATCACAGATGCTCAGCATGGAATATATGACAGAAGTATATAAAATGATGAGAGACATAGATAGGGTAGACAGTCAGAACCTTTATCGCACGATTAAAATATCAAACACGAGAGGGCTTAGCTTAGAGGTGAGATGGCCCAAGTTTAAAGGTGATGTGCGGGACATTTTTTTTACACAGTGACGTGGCTGCCTGGGACGCTGTCAGGGGTAGTTATTGAGGCAGATATGATGGTGCCATTTAACAACCTGTGGAAAACCAAATGGACATGCCGGGAATGGAGGGATATTTATTACAAGGGAGACAGATAAGAGATTGTCTTTATATTTTATTCGACTTAGATATTGTGGGCAGAAGGGCCTATTCCTGTGCTGTTCTGTGCTCTGCTCATTGTTCTCTGTGCTGACTGTCATCTGGATGTTTCCAGTAGTTTCTGCTTTATATCCTGATTTCCAACATCAGTCCTAATTTGATTGATAAATATTCAAGCTTCAACTAGGACAGGAAATCCCATCGAGTTGATCTGTGTTGCTGTGTTACTGAGAGAGAGCGTGCACTTTACTAACAGACAAAGCTTTATGTACAAGGTACTTACTAAATGACGTTGGAGCTGGGGTGGAGCTCTGGGTGGTTGTCGTTTCTGTTGTGCTCGTTGTCTCTGAAGTGAATGGTGTTGTTGTTGATGATGGAACTGATGTTATTGTTGTACCAGGAGATGTAGATATAGTGGTAGGTTGTGTTGTAGCTGTAATAAAACACAGATGCTCAGCATGGAAGGTACATGGAATTCAATGCTTTATTTTCAGTATTTTTAAGAGGAGTGCATTGCTTGACGTACTATTATTTTTCCAATTTTCAACTTACAAATGGCGCAATAAATTCAATAAACCTGTTCTGAGATCCTTTGTGTGTCAGGAAGTCATGATGCACCTTTACAGGACTTTGGTTAGGCTGCATTTGGAGTACTGTGTACAGTTCTGGACCCAGTTCGAGGAAGGATGTGAAGACTTTGGAAAGTGTACAGAGGACGTTTACCAGAATGTCGTCTGGATTAGGTATTAGAAACATAGAAACAATGAAAATAGGTGCAGGGGTAGGCCATTCGGCCCTGCGAGCCAGCAGCGCTATTCAATATGATCATAGCTGATCATCCAAAATCAGTACCCCGTTCCGGCTTTTTCCCCACATCCCTTGATTCCCTTAGCCCTAAGAGCTGAATCTGACTCTCTCTTGAAAACATCCAGTGAATTGGCCTTCTGTGGCAAAGATTTCCACAGATACACCACCCTCTAACTCAAGATATCCTTCCTAAATAAACGTCCTTTAATTCTGTGGCTATGAGCTCAATTCCTAGACTGTTCCACTAGTGGAAACATCCTCTCCGCATCCACTCTCTCCAAGCCTTTCACTATTCGGTATGTTTCAATGAGGTCCCCCCTCATTCTTCTGTACTCCAGTGAGTACAGGCCCAGTGCTGTCAAACGCTCATCATATGTTAACCCATTCATTCCTGGTAGATGTTGTTGTAGCTGTGATAAATCACAGATGCTCAGCATGGAATATATGACAGAAGTATATAAAATGATGAGAGACATAGATAGGGTAGACAGTCAGAACCTTTATCGCACGATTAAAATATCAAACACGAGAGGGCTTAGCTTAGAGGTGAGATGGCCCAAGTTTAAAGGTGATGTGCGGGACATTTTTTTTACACAGTGACGTGGCTGCCTGGGACGCTGTCAGGGGTAGTTATTGAGGCAGATATGATGGTGCCATTTAACAACCTGTGGAAAACCAAATGGACATGCCGGGAATGGAGGGATATTTATTACAAGGGAGACAGATAAGAGATTGTCTTTATATTTTATTCGACTTAGATATTGTGGGCAGAAGGGCCTATTCCTGTGCTGTTCTGTGCTCTGCTCATTGTTCTCTGTGCTGACTGTCATCTGGATGTTTCCAGTAGTTTCTGCTTTATATCCTGATTTCCAACATCAGTCCTAATTTGATTGATAAATATTCAAGCTTCAACTAGGACAGGAAATCCCATCGAGTTGATCTGTGTTGCTGTGTTACTGAGAGAGAGCGTGCACTTTACTAACAGACAAAGCTTTATGTACAAGGTACTTACTAAATGACGTTGGAGCTGGGGTGGAGCTCTGGGTGGTTGTCGTTTCTGTTGTGCTCGTTGTCTCTGAAGTGAATGGTGTTGTTGTTGATGATGGAACTGATGTTATTGTTGTACCAGGAGATGTAGATATAGTGGTAGGTTGTGTTGTAGCTGTAATAAAACACAGATGCTCAGCATGGAAGGTACATGGAATTCAATGCTTTATTTTCAGTATTTTTAAGAGGAGTGCATTGCTTGACGTACTATTATTTTTCCAATTTTCAACTTACAAATGGCGCAATAAATTCAATAAACCTGTTCTGAGATCCTTTGTGTGTCAGGAAGTCATGATGCACCTTTACAGGACTTTGGTTAGGCTGCATTTGGAGTACTGTGTACAGTTCTGGACCCAGTTCGAGGAAGGATGTGAAGACTTTGGAAAGTGTACAGAGGACGTTTACCAGAATGTCGTCTGGATTAGGTATTAGAAACATAGAAACAATGAAAATAGGTGCAGGGGTAGGCCATTCGGCCCTGCGAGCCAGCAGCGCTATTCAATATGATCATAGCTGATCATCCAAAATCAGTACCCCGTTCCGGCTTTTTCCCCACATCCCTTGATTCCCTTAGCCCTAAGAGCTGAATCTGACTCTCTCTTGAAAACATCCAGTGAATTGGCCTTCTGTGGCAAAGATTTCCACAGATACACCACCCTCTAACTCAAGATATCCTTCCTAAATAAACGTCCTTTAATTCTGTGGCTATGAGCTCAATTCCTAGACTGTTCCACTAGTGGAAACATCCTCTCCGCATCCACTCTCTCCAAGCCTTTCACTATTCGGTATGTTTCAATGAGGTCCCCCCTCATTCTTCTGTACTCCAGTGAGTACAGGCCCAGTGCTGTCAAACGCTCATCATATGTTAACCCATTCATTCCTGGTAGATGTTGTTGTAGCTGTGATAAATCACAGATGCTCAGCATGGAATATATGACAGAAGTATATAAAATGATGAGAGACATAGATAGGGTAGACAGTCAGAACCTTTATCGCACGATTAAAATATCAAACACGAGAGGGCTTAGCTTAGAGGTGAGATGGCCCAAGTTTAAAGGTGATGTGCGGGACATTTTTTTTACACAGTGACGTGGCTGCCTGGGACGCTGTCAGGGGTAGTTATTGAGGCAGATATGATGGTGCCATTTAACAACCTGTGGAAAACCAAATGGACATGCCGGGAATGGAGGGATATTTATTACAAGGGAGACAGATAAGAGATTGTCTTTATATTTTATTCGACTTAGATATTGTGGGCAGAAGGGCCTATTCCTGTGCTGTTCTGTGCTCTGCTCATTGTTCTCTGTGCTGACTGTCATCTGGATGTTTCCAGTAGTTTCTGCTTTATATCCTGATTTCCAACATCAGTCCTAATTTGATTGATAAATATTCAAGCTTCAACTAGGACAGGAAATCCCATCGAGTTGATCTGTGTTGCTGTGTTACTGAGAGAGAGCGTGCACTTTACTAACAGACAAAGCTTTATGTACAAGGTACTTACTAAATGACGTTGGAGCTGGGGTGGAGCTCTGGGTGGTTGTCGTTTCTGTTGTGCTCGTTGTCTCTGAAGTGAATGGTGTTGTTGTTGATGATGGAACTGATGTTATTGTTGTACCAGGAGATGTAGATATAGTGGTAGGTTGTGTTGTAGCTGTAATAAAACACAGATGCTCAGCATGGAAGGTACATGGAATTCAATGCTTTATTTTCAGTATTTTTAAGAGGAGTGCATTGCTTGACGTACTATTATTTTTCCAATTTTCAACTTACAAATGGCGCAATAAATTCAATAAACCTGTTCTGAGATCCTTTGTGTGTCAGGAAGTCATGATGCACCTTTACAGGACTTTGGTTAGGCTGCATTTGGAGTACTGTGTACAGTTCTGGACCCAGTTCGAGGAAGGATGTGAAGACTTTGGAAAGTGTACAGAGGACGTTTACCAGAATGTCGTCTGGATTAGGTATTAGAAACATAGAAACAATGAAAATAGGTGCAGGGGTAGGCCATTCGGCCCTGCGAGCCAGCAGCGCTATTCAATATGATCATAGCTGATCATCCAAAATCAGTACCCCGTTCCGGCTTTTTCCCCACATCCCTTGATTCCCTTAGCCCTAAGAGCTGAATCTGACTCTCTCTTGAAAACATCCAGTGAATTGGCCTTCTGTGGCAAAGATTTCCACAGATACACCACCCTCTAACTCAAGATATCCTTCCTAAATAAACGTCCTTTAATTCTGTGGCTATGAGCTCAATTCCTAGACTGTTCCACTAGTGGAAACATCCTCTCCGCATCCACTCTCTCCAAGCCTTTCACTATTCGGTATGTTTCAATGAGGTCCCCCCTCATTCTTCTGTACTCCAGTGAGTACAGGCCCAGTGCTGTCAAACGCTCATCATATGTTAACCCATTCATTCCTGGTAGATGTTGTTGTAGCTGTGATAAATCACAGATGCTCAGCATGGAATATATGACAGAAGTATATAAAATGATGAGAGACATAGATAGGGTAGACAGTCAGAACCTTTATCGCACGATTAAAATATCAAACACGAGAGGGCTTAGCTTAGAGGTGAGATGGCCCAAGTTTAAAGGTGATGTGCGGGACATTTTTTTTACACAGTGACGTGGCTGCCTGGGACGCTGTCAGGGGTAGTTATTGAGGCAGATATGATGGTGCCATTTAACAACCTGTGGAAAACCAAATGGACATGCCGGGAATGGAGGGATATTTATTACAAGGGAGACAGATAAGAGATTGTCTTTATATTTTATTCGACTTAGATATTGTGGGCAGAAGGGCCTATTCCTGTGCTGTTCTGTGCTCTGCTCATTGTTCTCTGTGCTGACTGTCATCTGGATGTTTCCAGTAGTTTCTGCTTTATATCCTGATTTCCAACATCAGTCCTAATTTGATTGATAAATATTCAAGCTTCAACTAGGACAGGAAATCCCATCGAGTTGATCTGTGTTGCTGTGTTACTGAGAGAGAGCGTGCACTTTACTAACAGACAAAGCTTTATGTACAAGGTACTTACTAAATGACGTTGGAGCTGGGGTGGAGCTCTGGGTGGTTGTCGTTTCTGTTGTGCTCGTTGTCTCTGAAGTGAATGGTGTTGTTGTTGATGATGGAACTGATGTTATTGTTGTACCAGGAGATGTAGATATAGTGGTAGGTTGTGTTGTAGCTGTAATAAAACACAGATGCTCAGCATGGAAGGTACATGGAATTCAATGCTTTATTTTCAGTATTTTTAAGAGGAGTGCATTGCTTGACGTACTATTATTTTTCCAATTTTCAACTTACAAATGGCGCAATAAATTCAATAAACCTGTTCTGAGATCCTTTGTGTGTCAGGAAGTCATGATGCACCTTTACAGGACTTTGGTTAGGCTGCATTTGGAGTACTGTGTACAGTTCTGGACCCAGTTCGAGGAAGGATGTGAAGACTTTGGAAAGTGTACAGAGGACGTTTACCAGAATGTCGTCTGGATTAGGTATTAGAAACATAGAAACAATGAAAATAGGTGCAGGGGTAGGCCATTCGGCCCTGCGAGCCAGCAGCGCTATTCAATATGATCATAGCTGATCATCCAAAATCAGTACCCCGTTCCGGCTTTTTCCCCACATCCCTTGATTCCCTTAGCCCTAAGAGCTGAATCTGACTCTCTCTTGAAAACATCCAGTGAATTGGCCTTCTGTGGCAAAGATTTCCACAGATACACCACCCTCTAACTCAAGATATCCTTCCTAAATAAACGTCCTTTAATTCTGTGGCTATGAGCTCAATTCCTAGACTGTTCCACTAGTGGAAACATCCTCTCCGCATCCACTCTCTCCAAGCCTTTCACTATTCGGTATGTTTCAATGAGGTCCCCCCTCATTCTTCTGTACTCCAGTGAGTACAGGCCCAGTGCTGTCAAACGCTCATCATATGTTAACCCATTCATTCCTGGTAGATGTTGTTGTAGCTGTGATAAATCACAGATGCTCAGCATGGAATATATGACAGAAGTATATAAAATGATGAGAGACATAGATAGGGTAGACAGTCAGAACCTTTATCGCACGATTAAAATATCAAACACGAGAGGGCTTAGCTTAGAGGTGAGATGGCCCAAGTTTAAAGGTGATGTGCGGGACATTTTTTTTACACAGTGACGTGGCTGCCTGGGACGCTGTCAGGGGTAGTTATTGAGGCAGATATGATGGTGCCATTTAACAACCTGTGGAAAACCAAATGGACATGCCGGGAATGGAGGGATATTTATTACAAGGGAGACAGATAAGAGATTGTCTTTATATTTTATTCGACTTAGATATTGTGGGCAGAAGGGCCTATTCCTGTGCTGTTCTGTGCTCTGCTCATTGTTCTCTGTGCTGACTGTCATCTGGATGTTTCCAGTAGTTTCTGCTTTATATCCTGATTTCCAACATCAGTCCTAATTTGATTGATAAATATTCAAGCTTCAACTAGGACAGGAAATCCCATCGAGTTGATCTGTGTTGCTGTGTTACTGAGAGAGAGCGTGCACTTTACTAACAGACAAAGCTTTATGTACAAGGTACTTACTAAATGACGTTGGAGCTGGGGTGGAGCTCTGGGTGGTTGTCGTTTCTGTTGTGCTCGTTGTCTCTGAAGTGAATGGTGTTGTTGTTGATGATGGAACTGATGTTATTGTTGTACCAGGAGATGTAGATATAGTGGTAGGTTGTGTTGTAGCTGTAATAAAACACAGATGCTCAGCATGGAAGGTACATGGAATTCAATGCTTTATTTTCAGTATTTTTAAGAGGAGTGCATTGCTTGACGTACTATTATTTTTCCAATTTTCAACTTACAAATGGCGCAATAAATTCAATAAACCTGTTCTGAGATCCTTTGTGTGTCAGGAAGTCATGATGCACCATTACAGGACTTTGGTCAGGCTGCATTTGGAGTACTGTGTACAGTTCTGGACCCAGTTCGAGGAAGGATGTGAAGACTTTGGAAAGTGTACAGAGGACGTTTACCAGGATGTCGTCTGGATTAGGTATTAGAAACATAGAAACAATGAAAATAGGTGCAGGGGTAGGCCATTCGGCACTGCGAGCCAGCAGCGCTATTCAATATGATCATAGCTGATCATCCAAAATCAGTACCCCGTTCCGGCTTTTTCCCCACATCCCTTGATTCCCTTAGCCCTAAGAGCTGAATCTGACTCTCTCTTGAAAACATCCAGTGAATTGGCCTTCTGTGGCAAAGATTTCCACAGATACACCACCCTCTAACTCAAGATATCCTTCCTAAATAAACGTCCTTTAATTCTGTGGCTATGAGCTCAATTCCTAGACTGTTCCACTAGTGGAAACATCCTCTCCGCATCCACTCTCTCCAAGCCTTTCACTATTCGGTATGTTTCAATGAGGTCCCCCCTCATTCTTCTGTACTCCAGTGAGTACAGGCCCAGTGCTGTCAAACGCTCATCATATGTTAACCCATTCATTCCTGGTAGATTTTGTTGTAGCTGTGATAAATCACAGATGCTCAGCATGGAATATATTTGATTTTTTTTTCACTATTTGCAGTTAGAGTATGTAGTTCAAAAATTATTGTTATTTTTTATAAATTTCACCTTACAAATGGCTCAGGAGATTCAATAAACCTGGTCTGTAATATGTTGTTTGTCAGGAATTCACGATGCACCTTTACAGGACTTTGGTTAAACTGCATTTGGAGTACTGTTTACAGTCCTGGTCACCCTGTTAGAGGAAGGGCATGAAGGCTTTGAAAAGTGTACAGAGAAAGTTTACCAGAATGTTGCCTGGATTCGAAGGTATTTGCTACAGGGAGAGGTTTGTTTTGTCTGGATTGCCCGGTGTCGAGGGGAGACCTGACAGAAGTATATAAAATGATGAGAGACATAGATAGGGTAGACAGTCAGAACCTTTATCGCACGATTAAAATATCAAACACGAGAGGGCTTAGCTTAGAGGTGAGATGGCCCAAGTTTAAAGGTGATGTGCGGGACATTTTTTTTACACAGTGACGTGGCTGCCTGGGACGCTGTCAGGGGTAGTTATTGAGGCAGATATGATGGTGCCATTTAACAACCTGTGGAAAACCAAATGGACATGCCGGGAATGGAGGGATATTTATTACAAGGGAGACAGATAAGAGATTGTCTTTATATTTTATTCGACTTAGATATTGTGGGCAGAAGGGCCTATTCCTGTGCTGTTCTGTGCTCTGCTCATTGTTCTCTGTGCTGACTGTCATCTGGATGTTTCCAGTAGTTTCTGCTTTATATCCTGATTTCCAACATCAGTCCTAATTTGATTGATAAATATTCAAGCTTCAACTAGGACAGGAAATCCCATCGAGTTGATCTGTGTTGCTGTGTTACTGAGAGAGAGCGTGCACTTTACTAACAGACAAAGCTTTATGTACAAGGTACTTACTAAATGACGTTGGAGCTGGGGTGGAGCTCTGGGTGGTTGTCGTTTCTGTTGTGCTCGTTGTCTCTGAAGTGAACGGTGTTGTTGTTGATGATGGAACTGATGTTATTGTTGTACCAGGAGATGTAGATGTGGTGGTAGGTTGTGTTGTAGCTGTAATAAAACACAGATGCTCAGCATGGAAGGTACATGGAATTCAATGCTTTATTTTCAGTATTTTTAAGAGGAGTGCATTGCTTGACGTACTATTATTTTTCCAATTTTCAACTTACAAATGGCGCAATAAATTCAATAAACCTGTTCTGAGATCCTTTGTGTGTCAGGAAGTCATGATGCACCTTTACAGGACTTTGGTTAGGCTGCATTTGGAGTACTGTGTACAGTTCTGGACCCAGTTCGAGGAAGGATGTGAAGACTTTGGAAAGTGTACAGAGGACGTTTACCAGAATGTCGTCTGGATTAGGTATTAGAAACATAGAAACAATGAAAATAGGTGCAGGGATAGGCCATTCGGCCCTGCGAGCCAGCAGCGCTATTCAATATGATCATAGCTGATCATCCAAAATCAGTACCCCGTTCCGGCTTTTTCCCCACATCCCTTGATTCCCTTAGCCCTAAGAGCTGAATCTGACTCTCTCTTGAAAACATCCAGTGAATTGGCCTTCTGTGGCAAAGATTTCCACAGATACACCACCCTCTAACTCAAGATATCCTTCCTAAATAAACGTCCTTTAATTCTGTGGCTATGAGCTCAATTCCTAGACTGTTCCACTAGTGGAAACATCCTCTCCGCATGCACTCTCTCCAAGCCTTTCTCTATTCGGTATGTTTCAATGAGGTCCCCCCTCATTCTTCTGTACTCCAGTGAGTACAGGCCCAGTGCTGTCAAACGCTCATCATATGTTAACCCATTCATTCCTGGTAGATGTTGTTGTAGCTGTGATAAATCACAGATGCTCAGCATGGAATATATTTGATTTTTTTTTCACTATTTGCAGTTAGAGTATGTAGTTCAAAAATTATTGTTATTTTTTATAAATTTCACCTTACAAAAGCCTCAGGAGATTCAATAAACCTGGTCTGTAATATGTTGTTTGTCAGGAATTCACGATGCACCTTTACAGGACTTTGGTTAAACTGCATTTGGAGTACTGTTTACAGTCCTGGTCACCCTGTTAGAGGAAGGGCATGAAGGCTTTGAAAAGTGTACAGAGAAAGTTTACCAGAATGTTGCCTGGATTAGAAGGTATTTGCTACAGGGAGAGGTTTGTTTTGTCTGGATTGCCCGGTGTCGAGGGGAGACCTGACAGAAGTATATAAAATGATAAGAGACATAGATAGGGTAGACAGTCAGAACCTTTATCGCACGAATAAAATATCAAACACGAGAGGGCTTAGCTTAGAGGTGAGATGGCCCAAGTTTAAAGGTGATGTGCGGGACATTTTTTTTACACAGTGACGTGGCTGCCTGGGACGCTCTCAGGGGTAGTTATTGAGGCAGATATGATGGTGCCATTTAACAACCTGTGGAAAACCAAATGGACATGCCGGGAATGGAGGGATATTTATTACAAGGGAGACAGATAAGAGATTGTCTTTATATTTTATTCGACTTAGATATTGTGGGCAGATGGGCCTATTCCTGTGCTGTTCTGTGCTCTGCTACTTGTTCTCTGTGCTGACTGTCATCTGGATGTTTCCAGTAGTTTCTGCTTTATTTCCTGATTTCCAACATCAGTCCTAATTTGATTGATAAATATTCAAGCTTCAACTAGGACAGGAAATCCCATCGAGTTTATCTGTGTTGCTGTGTTACTGAGAGAGAGCGTGCACTTTACTAACAGACGAAGCTTTATGTACAAGGTACTTACTAAATGACGTTGGAGCTGGGGTGGAGCTCTGGGTGGTTGTCGTTTCTGTTGTGCTCGTTGTCTCTGAAGTGAATGGTGTTGTTGTTGATGGAACTGATGTTATTGTTGTACCAGGAGATGTAGATGTAGTGGTAGGTTGTGTTGTAGCTGTAATAAAACACAGATGCTCAGCATGGAAGGTACATGGAATTCAATGCTTTATTTTCAGTATTTTTAAGAGGAGTGCATTGCTTGACGTACTATTATTTTTCCAATTTTCAACTTACAAATGGCGCAATAAATTCAATAAACCTGTTCTGAGATCCTTTGTGTGTCAGGAAGTCATGATGCACCTTTACAGGACTTTGGTTAGGCTGCATTTGGAGTACTGTGTACAGTTCTGGACCCAGTTCGAGGAAGGATGTGAAGACTTTGGAAAGTGTACAGAGGACGTTTACCAGAATGTCGTCTGGATTAGGTATGAGAAACATGGAAACAATGAAAATAGGTGCAGGGGTAGGCCATTCGGCCCTGCGAGCCAGCAGCGCTATTCAATATGATCATAGCTGTTCATCCAAAATCAGTACCCCATTCCGGCTTTTTCCCCACATCCCTTGATTCCCTTAGCCCTAAGAGCTGAATCTTACTCTCTTTTGAAAACATCCAGTGAATTGGCCTTCTGTGGCAAAGATTTCCACAGATACACCACCCTCTAACTCAAGATATCCTTCCTAAATAAACGTCCTTTAATTCTGTGGCTATGAGCTCAATTCCTCGACTGTTCTCTAGTGGAAACATCCTCTCCGCATCCACTCTCTCCAAGCCTTTCACTATTCGGTATGTTTCAATGAGGTCCCCTCTCATTCTTCTGTACTCCAGTGAGTACAGGCCCAGTGCTGTCAAACGCTCATCATATGTTAACCCATTCATTCCTGGTAGATGTTGTTGTAGCTGTGATAAATCACAGATGCTCAGCATGGAATATATTTGAATTTTTTTTCACTATTTGCAGTTAGAGTATGTAGTTCAAAAATTATTGTTATTTTTTATAAATTTCACCTTACAAATGGCTCAGGAGATTCAATAAACCTGGTCTGTAATATGTTGTTTGTCAGGAATTCACGATGCACCTTTACAGGACTTTGGTTAAACTGCATTTGGAGTACTGTTTACAGTCCTGGTCACCCTGCTAGAGGAAGGGCATGAAGGCTTTGAAAAGTGTACAGAGAAAGTTTACCAGAATGTTGCCTGGATTAGAAGGTATTTGCTACAGGGAGAGGTTTGTTTTGTCTGGATTGCCCGGTGTCGAAGGGAGACCTGACAGAAGTATATAAAATGATGAGAGACATAGATAGGGTAGACAGTCAGAACCTTTATCGCACGATTAAAATATCAAACACGAGAGGGCTTAGCTTAGAGGTGAGATGGCCCAAGTTTAAAGGTGATGTGCGGGACATTTTTTTTACACAGTGACGTGGCTGCCTGGGACGCTGTCAGGGGTAGTTATTGAGGCAGATACGATGGTGCCATTTAACAACCTGTGGAAAACCAAATGGACATGCCGGGAATGGAGGGATATTTATTACAAGGGAGACAGATAAGAGATTGTCTTTATATTTTATTCGACTTAGATATTGTGGGCAGAAGGGCCTATTCCAGTGCTGTTCTGTGCTCTGCTCATTGTTCTCTGTGCTGACTGTCATCTGGATGTTTCCAGTAGTTTCTGCTTTATATCCTGATTTCCAAAATCAGTCCTAATTTGATTGATAAATATTCAAGCTTCAACTAGGACAGGAAATCCCATCGAGTTGATCTGTGTTGTTGTGTTACTGAGAGAGAGCGTGCACTTTACTAACAGACAAAGCTTTATGTACAAGGTACTTACTAAATGACGTTGGAGCTGGGGTGGAGCTCTGGGTGGTTGTCGTTTCTGTTGTGCTCGTTGTCTCTGAAGTGAATGGTGTTGTTGTTGATGATGGAACTGATGTTATTGTTGTACCAGGAGATGTAGATGTAGTGGTAGGTTGTGTTGTAGCTGTAATAAAACACAGATGCTCAGCATGGAAGGTACATGAAATTCAATGCTTTATTTTCAGTATTTTTAAGAGGACGTACTATTATTTTTCCAATTTTCAACTTACAAATGGCGTAATAAATTCAATAAACCTGTTCTGAGATCCTTTGTGTGTCAGGAAGTCATGATGCACCTTTACAGGACTTTGGTTAGGCTGCATTTGGAGTACTGTGTACAGTTCTGGACCCACTGTAAGATTTGAGAAGTTTTCCCTCATTTGGAAAGCAACACCAAACCAAAGAGCTGCAGTTTGGACATTTTAAACGAGAGACTGGGGCTGATAGCGGAGAAAGGCTGCGGTCAGATTAACAAAGGATGTCACAATCTGTGGGTCCTAAAATGGCCGCAGGACCTCGTGACTAGCCACAAAAAGTAAAAACCTTACAACCCAGTCTCTAGGTTTTCTGCAAAGCTACGGCCAGAACAAAGGATGGGTATTGGCCATGCAGAAACCTACAAAACCAGGTCGGAGTCCAGACACTGGGGCGCTGACATCAGCATACTCACAATGCCCCAAGCCGACCTAAATAGTTCATCTCATTGAGGGGGCACAATAGCCCATAGAAAACTACCTGGTAGGTGATGGGAAACCAGTTAACACCCATCACCTCACAACGAAATCCCAATTAACACCATCTGGCCATCCCCGGTATCCCCGAACATAAGCGCAGATCAGAAGAAAACCTCATACATATCTTTTTGAACAAAGAGATTCCAAGATCTGGCGGGAGATAGGACGGGTCAGAAATAGTATAACTGGCCACTACTTTTGGGTGAAAAAGTTAAGTCAAGTTAAGTCAACTGAAGTCAAGAAGCAATACTGGAAGAAGAAGCTGAAGGGAGAAGAAAACCTGCAAGGAATGCAAGCAGGCAAGTCAGAAGGAAGTCAAACGAATGCAGGAGGAAGAAACGACAGGCAAGAAGAACGGATGCAAGAGAGAGGAACAGGCACGCAACTCGAGAAGAAATACTGCAAAACGAACAGCCAGTAACCCCAGTAATAGCCCCATGGTGAGCATGTACTCCAAATCCTACATATCCTGGACATAGTTTAGTGTAGAGGGGAGGGTGGTTGTGAATAAACGTTGGGTGTGTATTAAAATATGTGTTGGTCAATGTTGCGATGCGTCGTACGTTCCCCATCTTACAGTCGTGTATATGTCTTGTAGAACTGTGTTTAAGAATTCATAAGTAAAAAGGTATTCATGTATATGTCTTGTGGAACTATGTGTTTTAAGAATTCAGCGAAAAGGGTATTCGGGTATATGTCCTGTGGAACTGTGTGTGTTTAATGATTCATAGTTATAAGTATTCGTGTGATTCGGTACGTGTTTAATAAGTATGTCATATAGCAATGTATAAATATTCATGGACAATAGTCCCAAGCGCTGAATAAAATCCTTTCTCATTTAAACCCTGGTTTTCAAATCTGGTCTGGTGGAATTTTTCTGCACTATAAGAGCTCCTGCATCTAAGTCCAGTGTCTAGAACTGTAAGGGGTGAGTGGGTCGAACCACTCACGGGGAACCAGTGTGCACGGCCTGGTCAAGGGATCAGAGCAAGGCACGGGGACCTTAGGTCGGGCGAAAGCTCGGCGCAGAAACCCCTTACAGATAATGGCGACCACGAAGGGACACTGGCAGCAGGATGATAGTGTACCAGAAAAGGATTTTAAAACTAGGGACGTAATGGACGAGCGCATTGCGGACTATGTGTTTAACAAGGTGAATATCACCAAACAATGGATGTGTGTTTTATTAGATGACAAGCGCCCACTGGATGCAGCGATCCGGTGGACAGCCAGTAAAGCCCATAAGAAAGCTGTAGAGAAGGCGGTCTGGCTGACCTGCTATAAAAAGCAGGTCCAGCTTTTGGACCGCGTGGTTGTGGCACAGGCTGCCCAGATCAGGGACCTTCAGGAGGAGGTAGAGGAGAAGGCTGCGGGTGGGAACCAGTTGATTAAGGCTCTGGACTCTTTAAACATGGAGTGCCGGGTCGTGACCAACCGCCACGAAGCCAGGGTAGAGCTGATGGAGTGTCAGGCCACTGAGACTATGCTCAGTAAGGGCAAGCTCAGGGAGCAGTGCGCTTCCCTGAGCCATCAGCTGGAGACCCAGGAAGAGAACCTCAAGGGGGTTAGGGCAGCCTACAAAATGGTTTTGGAGGACAGGTCGGAAGGGGCCGACCACGGGGCCTGCCTGCAGGAGATAGAGGGTCTGCGGAGTGCTTTAAATAAAGCAAGTGGGCTGGTCTGTCTAATGAACCCCCCAGCAAGCCAGTCGCTGGCGGTTGCGAAGGTCCCGGTTCCGGTCCCCAGAAAGACCGTGGTGGCTTCGGCCCCCAGACTCCACAATTCCCCTAGCTACGAGGCATCCTGGGAAAGGGGTAGTGTAGGGGAGAGAGAGAGAGAGGAGCTCCCGGTCGAGGACTCGGCACCGGCGCCCATGTGCCCGGTCCTGGAAACCAGACGGGGACCGACCGCGCTGAATGGGGACGCCGGACCCATTCAGAGCGAGATCGTGGTGCCCCACAGCTCCCAGCAATCAACGGTTGCGACGAGGGAGAACGGGCAAAATTGTTGCTGTTCTCCCTGGACAGCTCGATCCTCCAATGCCTCTCAGATGAAAGCAAAAGAGGGACCAGGACCTACGATCTCCTACGGGACGAGGTCCTGGACGTCTTGGGGATGGGCGATGAGGGTCCATTTGCCCGATTGGAGAGGACCCTCCAGATGGAGGGAGAACCCCCAAGGGTTTTTGCGGCTCGACTGTGGACAGCGTATCAAAGCAGCTGCCCGCACGTCCCCGCGCGGGATGTCCTGGTCGGGAATGGGAGAGCCCAGTGGCTCCGATGCTTGGTGTCAAACAGCCTGGCAGCCGTCAGGGAGCAGGCGAAAGCCTGGTTTGATCCCACAAATAGCACGGAGGAGGCGGTTTTGGACCATCTCACGGTAGGGTATAGAAACACCCGGAGCACATCTACCCGACTCGTAACAGGGAAGGTGCACGTGGCGGAGGCTACTGCACCGGTCCAAAAGGAGTGGCGACAGGAGGGTAACCCTACCGCACAGTCCAAGTGTTTCAGGTGCGGTAAGGTGGGGCACTGGCAGAAGGATTGCAGGGTCCACACCAAGGAAGATAGGTTTGGCACCACCCAGCGCGCCGATGTCCCAGTTAAGCCCGAGATTATCGAAACGATGATCGAGGTGATGCGGTCCCTCATGGCCGCACAGGGGAAGGTGGCAGTCGCTACCGGCTCCCCGGGTGCGGGGGGGGGGCACTGGACATTCCCCAATGACTTCAGCCCGTGCAGCCTGCCTATCTGCGTCCTCTCCGCTACGATGCATGGAAGAGGCCGCTTGTGGAGATGGTAGTGGAGAGGCAAAGGGGCAATTATCTGTTGGACACGGGGGCTTCATGCACCGTGGTCCACACAGAGGAACCCTTTGACTCTCCCCTGTCCACAGGGGTCCCTTTCGCACTGGCGGGGTTCACAGGGAAGGAACAGGCTGGCGCGCGTTCCATCCCGCTGTCCATTCATTTGGGAGCACTCCGCACCACATGGGAGTGTATCCAGATGAAGTGGCCTGGAGCACAGGGGTCAACCACAGGGGCCAGCCCTGTGAGTGGGGACTCACAGCCAAGGATGGGGCAGGTCACGCAGGCAGGCAAGGTTGCCTGCGTGAGGGGGGAGGACATTCTCCAGGAATGGAGAGTCTCGCGTTTTGGGTGGGATTCAGACGAGGAAGAGCCTGATCAGCTCGCCCAGGGGCTGGATCCCATTACGGAGGAAGAGGAGTCGGAGGGGGACGACAGTAACGTCCCCGACTCAAACACCAGGAAGGCGGGGGTAGCGAGCGAAGGCTCACCACCTGTAGATACAGGCAGAGTGAGGCCGGATGCCGCGGGTATACCCAGCACCAAGGGAGCAGAGCTGGATGAGGCGGGGCCAGGGTCAGCAGCTGCGGGGGGTTCCCGAGCTGCGGCACGGCAGGAACCGGTCCTCAGCCAGGCTGTCCAGGGGGCAGTGCCTAAGGTGATCCTCCGTAGGTCCAGCAGGGAACCCCAATGCAGAAAGTTTTGGCCAGAGGTCAATCACGCCCCGAGGTACGGGAGCCAAGTAAGGAGGAGGGAGCTAGCGTTTCAGAGGAGGTTTAGCCCCCGACAGGCAGCGACAGGCTGCGGAGGATCAAAGGTGGGAGACAGCGTGGTGCAGCCGCAGGAGACGACCCGCTGCAGCCCTGACAGGGATTAGCTGAGCCGCCCGGGGAAGGCGGCGCTGTATTATATTTTAGGTAATTTTAGATAAGGATAAGCTATTATAGATAAGGGTTAGGTAATATGGATATTTTAGGTAATATAGATAAGGATAGGTATTTTAGATAAGTTTAAGTATTTTAGATAAGTTTTGTGGGGATAGTTTAGTTGTAAATAAAGTTGATGCATCCAGGATGTGTGGGTATGGGGTGCAGGCTGGGGGTCAAGAGACCCGCCCGCAGAGGCGTTAACAAAGCCAAGCGCTCCCCAAGAGGCTGGCTATACCATTGAGGCCCGCCGGAAATTGGAGGAGCAGCACCTCATATTTCGCCTGGGCAGTTTGCGGCCCGGTGGTATGAACGTCGACTTCTCCAACTTCAGATAGCTCCTCTGTCCCTCCCTTCCCCTCCTCCTTCCCAGATCTCCCTCTATCTTCCTGTCTCCACCTATATCCTTCCTTTGTCCCACCCCCGACATCAGTCTGAAGAAGGGTCTCGACCCGAAACGTCACCCATTCCTTCTCTCCCGAGATGCTGCCTGACCTGCTGAGTTACTCCAGCATTTTGTGAATAAATCAAGCTGGCTATACCATTCTTCTTTATCTGTTTTCTGGAATGGAAGGAGGCGCTCGTATGGTGGATCTTTGCCACAACGATCGGATGTGGGTGGGCCTATCGGGGCCGCACCAAGGACATCATCGTCTACGGCTGCTCCGGGGACACGGCTCCCATCGCGACCGATGGGACTGGAAGGAGAGAAGCGGAGGAGACCGCAGTTTACTTCCATGAAGGCCGGTGGCCGGGGTGGCTGGGATCGAACTCTTCAGAGTATTCCAGCGCCCCAGGTTTTGCTTATCGGGACACTTCATTATTGTGCCCGAGAGTCAAGATCATCGCCCAAAAGATCAGCGCCACCGTTGGCAAAAAGATCTGCCTGGTATGCACGGGGAAGGTCCCCGCGAGCAGGCGGTGGTGGCTGAGGAAAACGAGAAGGACAATGGCCAACTCCACTGTTGAGTGGGAGAGACTTGACAACGACACTCACAGTACTATTTCTGGGACTAAAGAACAGTTGAGTGTGTGTTGGGACAAATGGTGGGAACCGGATGAGGGGATTTATATGTGTATGTGAGGTTCGAGGTATCGCTGCCCCACGGGCAACAGCATATTTTTTCAGAGACAGTGGCAGGATGACGGTAAGGGGATGAGGTGGGATGTTAGCTCACGGGCTTGTGGGGTCCCCCTTTCCCCGATCCCGGTAAACGCCACTGAACTCATCACACGGCCACGCATGACACCTCCCACAGTTCCGCTGGCAGTAGCACAGGAGGGTGAGTGCCCAAAAACCACTAAGGGGCCCGGGAATGGCCTGGTACTGATACTGACTGACCAGGTATTGTACCAGGGGGTGCACTACGCGGTAGCCTCAGTGATTTTAAACCTCACCGAGGTGCGGTTGCCGGAGTGGTGCCCCAGGGAAACTGAAAGACTAACCGGGTATATCAGGGAGAATGGAGAGACCGTTACGTGCGGGTGGGCGAGCAGGACCCAGCCGCAAGCTGCTAGGAGGACGGGCCCCCTCCGCACCGAGTGAACTGTGTTTTGTATTATCTTCGAATTTGTATCAAGAGTGATTGTGAAGGAATGTACAAAATGTATCGTTTTGCTGTTGTGTTGTTTTCATGTCCTACATTAAAGCGGACACCAGTAGGAGGATGGCGGAGGCATCGGCCTGGGACAAGGTGTAGGTGTATATGTCTGACATGAAAATGTACATACTTGTAATATAGTTTTGCCCAGGACACGGGCAGTAAAGGTCAGCCTAAGATGGGGACTGTACGTTCGCAATGAAACACTAGTTTAGTTAAAACCTCAGGGGTCTGGATATGGAGAATCGGGAAAACATTGCTCAACCACATTATTTAATTGATTCGATAAGCTGGGGTTATGCAAATCAACAGGAGGGACTGTAAGATTTGAGAAGTTTTCCCTCATTTGGAAAGCAACACCAAACCAAAGAGCTGCAGTTTGGACATTTTAAACGAGAGACTGGGGCTGATAGCGGAGAAAGGCTGCGGTCAGATTAACAAAGGATGTCACAATCTGTGGGTCCTAAAATGGCCGCAGGACCTCGTGACTAGCCACAAAAAGTAAAAACCTTACAACCCAGTCTCTAGGTTTTCTGCAAAGCCACGGCCAGAACAAAGGATGGGTATTGGCCATGCAGAAACCTACGAAACCAGGTCGGAGTCCAGACACTGGGGCGCTGACATCAGCATACTCACAATGCCCCAAGCCGACCTAAACAGTTCATCTCGGTGAGGGGGCACAATAGCCCATAGAAAACTACCTGGTAGGTGATGGGAAACCAGTTAACACCCATCACCTCACAACGAAATACCAATTAACACCGTCTGGCCATCCCCGGTATCCCCGAACATAAGGCAAATCAGAAGAAAACTCATACATATCTTTTTGAACAAAGAGATTCCAAGATCTGGCGGGAGATAGGACGGGTCAGAAATAGTATAACTGGCCACTACTTTTGGGTGAAAAAGTTAAGTCAACTGAAGTCAAGAAGAGAGGCAGAAGGAAGTCAAACGAATGCAGGAGGAAGAAACGACAGGCAAGAAGAACGGATGCAAGAGAGAGGAACAGGCATGCAACTCGAGAAGAAATACTGCAAAACAAACAGCCAGTAACCCCAGTAATAGCCCCATGGTGAGCATGTACTCCAAATCCCACATATCCTGGACATAGTTTAGTGTAGAGGGGAGGGTGGTTGTGAATAAACGTTGGGTGTGTATTAAAATATGTGTTGGTCAATGTTGCGATGCGTCGTACGTTCCCCATCTTACAGTCGTGTATATGTCTTGTAGAACTGTGTTTAAGAATTCATAAGTAAAAGGTATTCGTGTATATGTCTTGTGGAACTGTGTGTTTTAAGAATTCAGCGAAAAGGGTATTCGGGTATATGTCCTGTGGAACTGTGTGTGTTTAATGATTCATAGTTATAAGTATTCGTGTGATTCGGTACGTGTTTAATAGGTATGTCATATAGCAATGTATAAATATTCATGGACAATAGTCCCAAGCGCTGAATAAAAGCCTTTCTGATTTAAACCCTGGTTTTCAAATCTGGTCTGGTGGAATTTTTCTGCACTATAAGAGCTCCTGCATCTAAGTCCAGTGTCTAGAACCGTAAGGGGTGAGTGGGTCGAACCACTCACGGGGAACCAGTGTACACGGCCTGGTCAAGGGATCAGAGCAAGGCACGGGGACCTTAGGTCGGGCGAAAGCTCGGCGCAGAAACCCCTTACACAGGCAAATGGGGTTAGCAGAGGTAGGTATTATGTTCAGTGTGGACAAGGTGTGCCAAAGGGTGTGTTTCTGTGCTGTACAACTATGAATCTACAATGCAGAGATTTGTGTAATGTTTGCTGCAGACATTCTGGTGATTGTTGTCATTGATGATACAGCTATACAGTTGCTTGTGGAGGGTCCATAGGTGCTTCTTGTAGAAGTTGTCTCTGCTGTGCTGTTGTTGAAGTAGATGTAAAACATTAATTGTATGTGTGTAGGCAGTGCAATCACCGTGAGTAATTGAAGTCAATGTGATTACCTGATGTAAAACCTGTAAGTACTGATGCTGACAAGACATGTCACTTTAGCAGTTTGTTCTGCTTATATATATATAATGGGCTTCTTGAATATTCTTTTAATTCTGGCATAATTTACACACTTGGCTGGTCACAGGTAAAAACCTTGTTGGCAAACCTGTTGAACACTCACCAGATGCTGTGGAATTGACAGTCATTGTTGTAGATGTTGTAGTTGTGGTCGTTCCAGGACCTGTTGTTGAAGCTGCAAAAATGACGGGAATATTCAGTCTTAAAATGTTTCCTGACAAATAATCTCCTTATTCATTTTAACAAAAGCAAAACGGGAATAGGACGTAAAGATAGACCGTACACAAGAGGTCTGAAAGGTCCTGGAAGGGATTTTGAGGAATAGGTTTTTTTGTATTTGGAAAGGCAAGGACCAATTTGGGATTATCAGCTTCCCTTTGTTTCTGGGAATCGATAATATTGTGGTAATTGAAGAGATCACCAAGAGGATTGATGAAAGCAGAACTGTGGGCATGGTCCACATGGACCTTAGCATAGTCTTTGACATCTCCCATAAGGTAGGCTGGACCAGACGCTTGGAATATATGGGATCCATGGTGAAAGAGAAAATTTTACAATCACCGTGAGTAATTAAAGTCAATGTGATTACCTAACGTTAAACCTGTAAGTACTGATGCTGCCAAGTGATGTCACTTTAGCAGAGTTTATTGTGCTAATATATATAATGAGCTTCTTGAATATGTTTTAAATTCTGGCGTAATTTACATACTTATCAGGTAAAAATGCTGTTGGTAAAACTGCCCAATACTCACCAGATTCTGATGCTGTGGAATTGACAGCCATTGTGGTAGATGTTGTGGATTCACCTGTCAATGGTTGAGTGGGGATGTCAGTAGGTGGTGGTGTAACAGTGCTTGTGGTTCCTGAAGTGTTTGTGAAGATTGATGATGTAGTTGGCAATAATGCGTCTGTTGTTGATGTCTCAGTGTTAGGATTCGTTCCAGGACCTGTTGTTGTAGCTGCAAAAATGACAGGGATATTCAGTCTTATAATGTGTCCTGACAAATAATCTACTTATTCACTTTAAAACAATTGACAGGCAGGAATATGAAGCATACATGGACCGTACATAAGTGGTCTCAATGTTACTGGAAGGGATTCTGAGGAATAGGATTACTTTGTATTTGCAATGGCAATGAACAACTTGTGATTGTCAGCTTGTCTTTGTTGATGGGAATTGAGATTATTGTGGCAACTGAAGAGATCACCAAGAGGATCGATGAAGGCAGGACTGTGGACATGGTCCACATGGACCTTCGCATAGTCTTTGACATTTCCCATACGTCGGCTGGACCAGAAGCTTGGAATATATGGGATCCAGGGTGAAAGAGCAAATTAGATACAAAATTTAGCTCAGAGCCAAGTAACGTGAAGCATTTAGGGAAGATAAACCAGGACAGGTTGTACACGGTGAATGGAGGAGCCTGGGGAGTAATTTTAAACATCAGGACATTAGGGGACATCTATAGTTCCCTGTGAGAGGCAACGCAGGTAGCAAGAGTTGTGAAGAAAGCACGCGGTGTGCTGGCCTTCATCAGGCAAGCCATTTAGTGTAGTAATTGAGACACCATGACACAATGGTACAACTTGTTGGTTCGGCTACACTTGGACTATTCTGTACAATTCTGGTCACAAACTATTGGAAGGTGTGATTACGCTGAGGAGGATGCAGAAAAGATTCAAAGGAATATTGCCTTCTCGGTAGGGTTTATGTGATGAGTTATTGGATAGGCTGGGCCCTTCTCACCCTGGTCCAATCTTGCTGAGGATTGACTTTATTGAGATGTGTCACGTCATGTGAAGCAGCAGTATCCTCGTGTACTGGGGTCTCCAACTAGAAGGCAAAGGTTTATAGTGAGAGGGAATGATTTAAAGAGGATCTGAAGGGTTGGGTTTTCACACAGAGCATGATGGGTTTATGGAATGGGTTGCTAAAGGAGGTGGTGGAGGTGGATGTCAGTACAAAGATTAAAACATATTTGAACAGTTACATGGATCGGCAAGTTTCAGAGGGATATGAGGCATTGGCAGGCAAATGGGGTTAGCAGAGGTAGGTATTATGTTCAGTGTGGACAAGGTGTGGCATACGGCCTGTTTCTGTGCTGTACAACTATGAATCTGCAATGCACAGATTTGTGTAATGTTTGCTGCAGACATTCTGGTGATTGTTAATATCTTTATTAATTTTATATCCTGATACTTTCCCATATTTCTTCCAATCTGAAATATAATTTTCTTAAGGATTCCAATGGTCTAGTAAGACAAATTAAGACATCATCTGCAAATAAAGTAATTTTGTGATCTTCCTGATTAACTTTAAATCCTTTAATGTCTAAATCTGATCTTATTAGCTCTGCTACAGTCATTGTCGTAGATGTTGTAGTTGTGGTCGTTCCAGGACCTATTGTTGAAGCTGCAAAAATGACGGGAATATTCAGTCTTAAAATGTGTCCTGACAAATAATCTCCTTATTCATTTTAACAAAATCCAAACAGGAATAGGACGTAAAGATAGACCGTACACAAGAGGTCTGAAAGGTACTGGAAGGGATTTTGAGGAATAGTTTTTTTGTATTTGGAAAGGCAAGGACCAATTTGGGATTGTCAGCTTGCCTTTGTTTCTGGGAATTATAATATTGTGGTAATTGAAGAGATCACCAAGAGGATTGATGAAAGCAGAACTGTGGGCATGGTCCACATGGCCCTTAGCATAGTCTTTGACATTTCCCATAAGGTAGGCTGGACCAGACGCTTGGAATATATGGGATCCAGGGTGAAAGAGCAAACTTTGCAAACACCGTGAGTAATTAAAGTCAAGGCGTTTACCTGATGTAAAACCTGTAAACACTGATGCTGACAAGACATGTCTCTTTAGCAGAATTTATTGGGTTGATATATATAATGAGCTTCTTGAATATTCTTGAATATTTTTTTTAATTCTGGCATAATTTACATACTTGGCAGGTAACAGGTAAAAATGCTGTTGGCAAAACTGTCCAATACTCACCAGATTCTGATGCTGTGGAATTGACAGCCATTGCCGTAGACGTTGTAGATGGTCCAGATATTTGGAATGCAGGTTGAGACAGTGAATTAAATATAGAATTTAACTCAAATGCATGTAACGGGATACCTTTTGGAAAGTTAAACCAGGCCACAATGTACATGATGAATGTTTGTACCTTGGGGAGCTTTACTGAGCATCAGGGCATTTGGGTTTGTCCATAGTTCCCTCGGATTGGCAACAGAGGTAGAAAGAGTTGTGAAGAAGACTTGTGGTGTGCTGGACTTCATCGGGCAAGTGATTGAGTGTAGTAGTTGAGACACCATGGTACAATCATACAAAATGTTTGTTAAGCTACATTTGGCGTATCTGTGCAATTCTGGTCACCAAACTAGTGGAAGGCTGTGATTAAGCTGGAGAGGATGCATAAAAGATTCATAAGAATATTGCCTTCTCTGCAGGGTTTATGTGATGACATATTATTGGTTAGGTTGGGCCCTTCTTTCCCTGGTCCAGTCAGGCTGTGGATTGACATTATAGAGGTTTATCATGTCATGAGAGGCATCGATAAAGTGCATGGCCATGGTCTTTACCCTCATGTACTGGAGTCTCGAACTAGAAGGCCATGGTTTAAAATGACTGGGAATGATTTAAAGGGGATATGAGGGACCTGTTCTTCACAGGTCGTGTAGGTAGGCATTGCAGTTAGGTAGAGCAGGTAGGTAGTGCAGTTAGGTAGAGCAGGTTGGTAGAGCAGGTAGATAAAGCAGGTAGGTAGTGCAGGTAGGTAGAGCAGGTAGGAAGAGCAGGTCGGTAGTGCAGGTAGGTAGAGCAGGCCGGTAGTGCAGGTAGGTAGTGCAGGTAGGTAGTGCAGGTAGGTAGTGCAGGTAGGTAGTGCAGGTAGGTAGTGCAGGTAGGTAGAGCAGGCCGGTAGTGCAGGTAGATAAAGCAGTTAGGTAGTGCAGGTAGGTAGAGCAGGTAGGTAGAGCAGGTAGGTAGAGCAGGTAGGTAGAACAGGTAGGTAGAGCAGGTAGGTAGTGCAGGCAGGTAGAGCAGGTAGGTAGTGCAGGCAGGTAGAGCAGGTAGGCAGAGCTGGTAGGCAGTGCAGGTGGGTAGTGCAGTTGGGTAGTGCAGGTTGGTAGTCCAGGTAGGTAGAGCAGGTAGGTATTGCTGGTAGTTAGTGCAGGTAGGTATTACAGGTAGGTAGAGCAGGTGGGTAGAGCAGGTGGGTAGAGCAAGTGGGTGGAGCAGGTAGGTAGAGCAGGTGGGTGGAGCAGGTGGATAGAGCAGGTGGGTAGAGCAGGTGGGTAGAGCAGGTGGGTAGAGCAGGTGGGTAGAGCAGGAGTCCTCTGTAACCTTACTCCTCTCGGGCTGATTTGCCAGCTTGGACGCAGTGACTCTTCAACAATTTGCCCAGCCTCATTTCTCAATAGGAGGTCGTATTGCTCCTCTCTATTACGGACATCTCCATATTGTTTGAGAAAACTTATCTGGACACATTTTACTCATAATTTTTTATTTGCCCTTTTTATTTCAATAAGTGTTTACGTTGTTGAACAGGCCTAGTTAGTATTAGACTGATAAAACCATATCTGATCTTTGAGATCAAGCTCTTAAGGACATAACTCGGGAGAATGGGAAGCAGAGAAAGAGTTAACATATAAATTGAATCGTAACAAGGAAGCAAATCTGGAGTATCGGTTTCAATGTGCTGACAAACTGATTGCATCGTATTTCATGTAAATCACATGGAGGTTGCACAAGAGAATTCAGCAAGTAATGGCAGAGAATTGTCAGAACATCTCCCAGGAGGAGTTGAACAATTGATGACACAATGGCATCAGTTTACAGAATTCAGCCTTTTTCACTGTTAAAAGTTTCCACTCTGCTTTGTAAAGTATTCTCCATCATATCTCTCCTCAGACCAACTTGTTTACGCATGCACCCATTTTATTTTTCCTTTTCACTTCCTTCCAGCTATCATTGCCGCCACTCCACATTGCTGACGGAGTTTCATCACCTGAAGCATCAGATTCAACAGATAACCTCATAACATACATTCAATACTGGTTTATTGTTCCTCTCTGCAGTAGTCAGACCTCCCCTGACTTGTTTGTGTGCTGTGTAGAGCTCTTTGCTGAATCCATCAGGAAGGAAGTGAGCAGAAGAGGATTGACATTGTCAGGCAATGGGGGCACTTAAATCAAAGCTTCCTTATACAATGACGATGTCGGCTTCTGCTCTGATCCATGGTCCATCCGCAGATTAGTTTAGTTTAGAGATACAGCACGGAAACAGGCCCTTTGGCCCACCGTGTCCGCACCGACCAGCGATCCGTGTACATTAACACTATCCTACACACACTAGGGACAATTTACACATACACCAAGCCAATTAACCTACATACCTGCACGTCTTTGGAGTGTGGGAGGAAACCGAAGATATCGGAGAAAACCTACACGGTCATGGGGAAAACGTACAAACTCCGTACAGACAGCGCCCATAGTTAGGGTCGAACACGGGTCTCCGGCGCTGCAAGTGCTGTAAGGCAGCAACTCTACCGCTGCACCACCGTGGCCACCCACCAACATCAAGCTGATTGATCAGCATCTGCGACCAGTTTGATTGTCATCAGGAGCCACAAGCGAGGCCATACTCTTCGGCAACTCGCCCAACCGATCTTCCATCCCCTTCACTCTCAGGTCAGGCTACCTGAAGGTGTTGGGGATCTGGTTCAGAGTGGCTGAGGCATGCCATCAAAAATGTTCAGAATTTGTCATGTCATAGGAGCAGAATTGGGCCATTCGGCCCATCAAGTCTACTCCGCCAATCAATCATGGTTGATCTATCTTTCCCTCTCAACCCCATTCTCCTGCCTTCTCCCCATAACTTTTGATACTATTACTAATCAAGAACCTGTCAAGCTCTGCCTTAAACATACCCAAATACTTGGCGTCCATAGCTGTCTGTGGCAATGAATTCCACAGATTTGCCACTCTCTGATGAAATAAATTCCTCTTCATCTCCTTTCTAACGGTATGTCCTTTTATTCTGAGGCCGAGGCCTCTGGTCCTAGATTTTCCCAGAGAGCAAACATCCTCTCCACATCCACTCTATCCAGGCCTTTCATAATTCGGTAAGTTTCAATGAGGTTCCCCCCTCACCCTTCGATACCTCAGGGAGTACAGACCCATCAAACGCTCATCATTCGTTAACCCAATCATCCCCAGGATCATACTCATAAACCTCCTCTGGGCCCTTTCCAACGCCTGCACATCCTTCCTCAGGTACGAAGCCCAGAACTGCTCACAATACTCCAAAAGCACTCGAATACTTCAAATGCTTTACAAAGCCTCAACAATACAACCCTGTTTTTGTATTCTAGTCCTCTCAAAATGAATGCTAGCATTGCATTTGCTCTCCTTATTACCGATTCAACTTGCAAATTAACATTTTGGGAATCCTGCACCAGCACTCCCAGATTCCTTTGCAACTCCAATTTCTGAATTCTCTCCCCATTTAGACAAGTCTACACCTTTATTCCTATTGCCAAAATGCATGACTCCACACATTGCTACGCTGTATTCCATCTGTTCCTTTTTTGCCCACTATCCCAACCTGTCTAAGTCCTTCTGCAGACTCCCGGCTTTCTCTACACTACCTGGCCCCTCCACCTATCTTCCGCAAACTTGAATTAATATACAAGTTTGTATATTAATTCAAGTTTGAATTAATACCAAAGAGAGATGATGGAAATCAAGTGGAATCAAGGGATATGGGGAGAAGTTGGGCATAGGTTACTGATTGTGGAGGATCAGCCATGATCACAATGAATGGTGGTGCTGGCTCGAAGGGCTAAATGGCCTACTCATGCATCTATTTTCTATGTTTCTATGATTCTTTGTTAAAAACAAATACATTTGGAGGAAGAAGAGGGCAGAGAGATGGATACTATCAAATCTATGCCAAGTTGATGAATGTTACCAGGATGTAAAGGAAGGAAGGATGAACAAAACAAAGCATTTATGTTCAGTGTCCTTGGACGTGTTTAGAAATCATAGAAACATAGAAAATAGGTGCAGGAGTAGGCCATTCGGCCATTCGGCCCTTCAAGCCAGCACCGCCATTCAACATGATCATGGCTGATCATCCAAAACCAGTACCCCGTTCCTGCTTTCTCCCCATATCCCTTGATTACGTTAGCCCTAAGAGCTATATTCAACTCTCCCTTAAATACATCTAGTGAATTGGCCTCCACTGCCTTCTGTGGCAGAGAATTCCACAGATTCACAACTCTCTGGTGAAATTTTTTTCCTCATCTCAGTCCTAAATGACCTACCCCTTATTCTTAACCTGTGACCCCTGGCTCTGGACTCCCCCAACATCGGGAGCATTTTTCCTGCATCTAACCTATGCAATCCCTTAAGAATTGTATATGTTTCTATAAGATCCCCTCTTATCCTTCTAAATTCCAGTGAATATAAGCCCAGTCGATCCATCCTTTCATCATATGTTAGTCCCACCATCCAGGGAATTAACCTGGTGAACCTACGCTGCACTCCCTCAATAGCAAGAATAATTTATTACACTCAGATCCTGCCTGGAATCTGACATGAGGCAGTCAATGTAAAGTGATTCATAAAACCTCCAAGATAGCATCGCATAGCTACTCAGCAAAAAAAATGTGAACAAACCTTTCCCAACAACAATGAACTCCAAGTGTTTAATGTAGTGGTTGTCTGAGTTTGCTTCAGCCACAGAGAGGCAATATGTTCTTATCTGTGCTGGGAGGACATTACGAGATGCCCACAGCGCGTAGGCTTGGAATTACATGATAAACGTGCAGAACAAGTTTAAGATTATAATGCTGAATAGTACACGATAATTGCTGACAGAATGTCAACATATTTAAACAAAACAAAATCACCTGTGAACAACTTAGAAGTGGCAGGAAGTGAAACACAACCTGACAAATCCCTTAAAAGAAATAAGAAGGCTCTCCTTTGATTTATTTAAAAATATCTGACACAAAAGGATCAAAACAAGATTGAAAAGAAGGATAATATTGCTAAGCATATTAAGCACACTAGTTTGAAAGGATTATTTCCACAAGTGGCAGATACTTCATGACATTTAAGAAGCACTCAGGCAAGTACTTGAATCTCCAAAACACACAAGGCTTTGGACCCAAATGAAGGGTGAAAAGGATTAGTGTAGATGGGTGTAAGGGATAGCAAGGACAGGTTGGGTTGAAGGGCCTATTTCAGTGTTGCATTTCAGTATGACTTTAAGTGAGTCCACAGAACGTTGGTGAGAGCTACAAAATATATTGAATTGAATTGAATTGCTTTATTTGTCATTCAAAAACAGGTTTGAACAAAATTTAGTTACCATGCAGCCACAAGTATGGTAACTAAAAACACACAACTCCATAATTCAACACAAACATCCATCACAGTGACTCTCCTCCAGGCACCTCCTCACTATGATGGAAGGTAAGAAGAAAGTCTTATCTCTTTCTTGCTTCTTCACCCGTGGTCAGGCAGTCAAAACGGCTGCGTCGAGACGATCAAGGCTCCTGACTCCGAAGTCCCCGCCAGGCGATGGAAGATCCTGCGGCCGATTTTAAGCCGCGCCGCACGATGAAAGGTCCTGCTATATATCAATATATAACAGAGCTCAAAGCAAAGAGTGAGCACAAAGGCAAAAATAGTCTACTGAGAGTCATACAGCGTGGAAACAGGCCCTTCGGCCCAACTTGCCCACACCGGCCAACATGTCCCAGCCACACTCGTCCCACTGCATTTGGCCCATATCCCTCCAAACCTGTCCTATCCATGTACTTGTCTAGCTGTGTCTTAAACATAGAAACATAGAAACATAGAAAATAGGTGCAGCAGTAGGCCATTCGGCCCTTCGAGCCTGCACCGCCATTCAATATGATCATGGCTGATCATCCAACTCAGTATCCCGTACCTGCCTTCTCTCCATACCCCCTGATCCCTTTAGCCACAAGGGCCATATCTAACTCCCTCTTAAATATAGCCAATGAACTGGCCTCAACTACCTTCTGTGGCAGAGAATTCCACAGATTCACCACTCTCTGTGTGAAAAAAAACTTTCTCATCTCAGCCCTAAAAGACTTCCCCCTTATCCTTAAACTGTGACCCCTTGTTCTGGACTTCCCCAACATCGGGAACAATCTTCCTGCATCCAGCCTGTCCAACCCCTTAAGAATTTTGTAAATTTCTATAAGATCCCCCCTCAATCTTCTAAATTCCAAACGTTGGGATAGTCCCAGCCTCTGGCAGCTTGTTCCATACACCCACCACCTTTTGTGTAGAAAAACTGAAACCAAATAAATGCAAAGGGTTCAATGGCTATCATCTGTGTGCAGTTTGCAAATTCTTCCTGAGATCTTTGGCAGGTTCCTCCCACATTTGAAATGATGCTGGCAGATAAATTGTCAGGGAATTAACAAATAAACAGGAGGAATGGGACTGATGGGGTCATTCTTAGAGCTCGTGTAGATTTCATGGACCAAATGGCCTCTTTCTGTGTTACAAAACATGAATGTGAAGCACAGAGTATTGGAACGCTAGGGAGGAGATTTGGAAATTTCAAACAATTATTATTCGGGAGTGCTGCATCAGGATGATATGTAATTCCCTTTGTCTCAGTCTGATGTGTCACACTGTAATTAGGCTGTATCCTCCCAATGTTCCAGTAAAACCATTGAGCTATCATCCTGATTTCCAGATAAATGCCCACAGACTTTTTTAAAACTTTTTTTTCTGTGCATTTCCTGCCAAAGGTACAATGACCTGGAAACAATGGGCTGTGTGAGGCCTCCGTTTTTTAGGATACAGCAGGGAAACAGGCCCTTCAGCCCACAGTCCGTGCCGACCAACATTCATACCGGACTCGAGCCCACATACTGTAGGGACAAATCTTCTTACAACTTACCAAAGCCAATTAAGCTACAAACCTGTATATCTTTGGAGTGTGGGAGCACCTGGAGCACCTGGAGAAAACCCACGCGGTCACAGGGAGAACGTACAAACCCCCGTACAGACAGCACCCGTAGTCAGAATCGAACCAGGGTCTCTGGCGCTGTAAGGCAGCAACTCTACCTCTACATGACAATAAACTATACTAACTATTGTTAACTAAGAGCAATAAACACCAAAGTGCAATTTGCCTTCCTCACTTGTTACTGTATCAACCCAGGATCACAAATAAGACCAGGAGAACATTGGACCTATGTTTCCATTATCTGCAGTGAATTTACAAACTTCTGGATCAAAGACAAAAGGCTTTCCTAATTTTATAACAGAATCCCCAGTGCTGCTGCATATTATTTGGCCGCGGTGGATCCTAACTGTAAATTACACAGAATTTATGATGACTGCAAGGGCCAAGATGGAAAGCATCTGTTTAAATTGATCCAACATTAATCCCATTTTATTATCCCTACATTACCGGCAACTCTCCCAAATTCCACCACTCAACGATATATGAGAGACGATTTACAGTGGCCAATTAATCTACCAACCTGCAAATCTCTGAGCCATGGGATGAAACTACAGGGGGAAAATGGGGGAGCTCTGGGGAAAACTGACATTGTCATGCCATGGGTCAAGATCAAAAGCGGTTGATGGAGCAGTGAGGCAACAGCTCTCCATGCTGGGCTACCGTGTGGCTTCATTTGCAGCGTTGGGATTTGCAGTGCAGAGCTTTCAGCCTTGCTAGCTAACCGAGCACGTTCACTTCAGTTTAGTTTATTGTCACGTGTACCGAGGTACAGTGAAAAGCTTTTGTCGCGTGCTAACTAGTCAGCAGAAAGACAATACATGATTACATTCTAGCCATTTACAGCGTTATAGATACATGATAAGGGAATAACGTTTAGTGCAAGGTAAAGCCAGCAAAGTCCAATTAAGGATAGCCCAAGGGTCACCAATGAGGTAGATAGTCGTTCAGCACGGCTCTCTGGTTGTGGTCGGGTGATTCAGTTGCTGGGAAGAAACTGTCCCTGAATCTGCAGGTGTATGTTTTCACACTTCAATACCTTTTGCCTGAAGGGAGAGGGGAGAAGAAGGAATGGCCAGGCTGCGACTCGTCCTTGATTATGCTGCTGGCCTTGCCGAGGCAGCGCGAGTGTAAATGGTCAATGGTCGCGTTCCTCTCCAGTTGGTTTTTCCAGCTCACCCACTTACACACATTCAGTACGTTTTTGGGTTACCTTGTGCTTCCATTCGCTGAAGTTCCTTACGCTTATCATTGTATGGGAACCTTTGTTCTTGGCTCCTTTCCTGGCTTTTTGCTGTCAGTCTCCATGCCTGCCCTGACAGAAGCAAGCATCACCTGACATGGTGCACCACCTCTCCCTGCCTGCTCTCCTGGTGCAAGTATCTGCATGCTTGATGGTACAATTAGCAGGTGACATGATCTGTCTCAGGGTCGTTGCAAAGAATGTTGACAGCCATCTGATCATGATGAAGCCGTACATCATTTTGGAAGGCAGCCAGTTCCAGGGAGCAGCTCACAAAGTGAGAGAGGCAGAGAACCAGGCAATGGCTCAATAAGTTCCACTGGACAACTTGTCCCCTTTCTTAAAGTCAGGAGCAATATTTACATTTCTCAAGTCCGTTGAAATGTCCTCAATATCAGATTGAAAGAGTGGGTGGCTTTTCTGTTCCAGTCCTTTACCTGGTCGGGTAGATGTTTGCTGGTGTGCTGTCTCTCTGCACGGTGTGGTTCATTATGTGCATTTAATCCACCTACTTCCTCTGGGATGGTGTGAGGTACTGATCACAGAAATCCCTGAAATATCTTTGAAAGCTCTTTGAAAGAGAGAAAGCCTCGAGGGATTGTTCAACAAAAGCAAGCTCTCGCAGTTCAGGAGGATCTGATGTATTGAGTGCACCTGGTGTTGATGGCTTTGCTCTCTGTAAGAAGTGCCAACATGTCCTTGTGCTGTGGAAGCTATGAAAAGGGTCCTGTCATGTTGGTCAGCACAAAGCTTGATCTTGGTAGAAGCAAGGTTTCAAGGTCAGTTCATCACAAAATGCTGGAGTAACTCAGCAGGTCAGGCAGCATCAAGGAGAGAGGGAATGGGTGACGTTTCGGTCGAGACCCTGCTTCAGACTGAAGGTCAGTTTATTGTCACTTGTACCAATTAAGGCACAGTGAAATTTGAGTTACGATACAGCCATACGAAGTGAAAAGCACCAAGACACACAGCCACATAAAATAAAAGTTAACATAAACATCCACCACAGCGGCTCCCCACATTCCTCACTGTGATGGAAGGTGATAAAGTCCAATCTTCTCCCTCTTTATACTTACACGGTCGGGGCTGTTGAACCATCCGCAGTCGGGGCGATCAAAGTTCCCGCAGCTGGCGATCCGAAGCTCTTGCGTCAGGGCGATCGAAACTCCCGCGTCAGGACGTTTGAAACTCTCCACGGCTTGGAGTTCCCGAATCGGTCTCTAACCAGGGACTGCGGGCTCCACGGTGTTAAAGTCCACAGGTTCGCGGTTGGAGTTCTCCACAGTCAATCCCCGGCAAAAGGATCGCAAGCTCCACGATGGTAAGTCCGCGCCGCGCCCGCGGTTGAAGTGCCGGGTCGGTCTCCAGGAATGGCCGCGCCACTCCACGATGTTGGGCCGCAGTGGGGACGGAGATACGACACGGAAAAACATTGCATCTCCGTCGAGGTAAGAGATTGAAAAGAGTTTCCCCCAGCCCTCCCCCCCCCTCCCCCCCCACACATAAAACAAACCAAGGAACACTAAAACATACTCTTTAACACATACTTAAAATAACCAAAACAGAAGGAAGGGCAGACAGACTGTTGGTGAGGCAGCCACTAGCTGGCGCCACCCAGTCTAACAAAGAACTGCAGATGTTAGTTTATACCAAAGATAGACACAAAGTGCTGGAGTAACTCAGCGGGTCCGGCGGCATCTCTGAAATAAAAGCATGGATGACGTTCCCATTCGGGACACTTCATCAGTTTGATTATCTTGGCCTTTTCTCGCCAACATAATGGTACAAATCTTTCTTTTGAGTCTTAGCTTTGAGTTAATGAAATCACGGCATCTTCTTTTGGCATGAGAATGTGTTGAATCCCTCCCAATGGGCTCTCCTTGCCCAGATGGTGGGTGATCTGGCCAGTCCACTCAGCACATGCTCAGAGAAGTGTCATCTTTAAATGCTTCCAGAAAGTTTCATTATCCTCAGCTATGACAGAAAACTTCTCGAGGCACTTGTCTCAAGATGATTTGGTTCTGAATTATTTTCTCGTTGATTTTCCCTGTTTACTCGGGCTAAAGTGCATTTGAACAGTCATGCTGGATGTAATGGGTCATTGATCTGTCCAACTCTCATTGACTTTATGCTGGAGATGTATCATTTTCTCTTCTCACACTCAAAAAGGTGACAGTGCTTGGAGCAAAGAGGTCTCTGGGCTATCTTACTCTGACTCTATTTACAGAAGACCATCACAATAACCAGGCCACATACTACACATTTCTCAGAATTAGCATGCTGTTGGAGTTGGCCTACTCCATCTTTCTTTCCCATTTTTGCAATTCCACAAATCACGTTCATTCCAGCTCTAGCATTAAAAGTCTCCAGGAAGATTGATCAAATCTTTCTCGAAGATGTTGGTCAAGATATGGCCAAACTCTGAGCAAAATTGTTCTTTTCATCCACATCAGCTTCAAGCATTCAGGCTAGTGTGCTGATGATATCTGCAGACTGGTTATGGCTGACATCAAAATGAAGAGTCATAGAGTTACACAAAGAACTACAGATGCTGGAAACTTAAGCAAACCACAAAGTGCTGAATGAACTCAATGGGTCAGACAACATCAATGGAAGGATTGGACTGGCAACCTTTTCAGATCAGGGCTCTTCTTCAGTCTGAAGAAGGTCCCAACTAATACATTTTCTGTCCATTCCCTGCACAGATCCTGCCTGACCTGCTGAGTCTTCCAGCACTTTGTATAATAGTCAGAAAGGGTTCATTTAGAACTACATAAAGCTCCATAAGTTGAGTGACAAACATGTCCTTAATTGCAAAGCTGACACCATGTCCTTTTCTGTACATTATGGGTTTTGGGTTCTAAAGAAAGCTGTAGCCATGGGGTTGTTGCTTGGAAGGTATGATCAGTGGTTTGGGAGTGATGGTCAGCACCACAATCAGGGGATAGGGTTAGGTCAGAAAAGGGATCTGTTGGAGATTCCAGGTTATGCTAAGGATGGGTTCTGGCTGGCTTCCTGCCGTTTACCTGGGATCGGTTCAGACTGACACCTTTTAAGATGTGCTGAAGCAGAACTCTGAGGCATCACATAAGTGGAAATAACATGCCATTCAAAGGTAACATGCAAATGTGTGATCCACAGCAATAGCCACCACATCTACGACCCAGGTCACCAGTGTAATAATGCATCAAGTAACAGAGGGCCCTGAATGAAAATTGCAGACTCCGGTTAATTTGCCTGGAGTCCCTGATTTTCAGTGTCATTTCAATAGACAATAGACAATAGACAATAGGTGCAGGAGTAGGCCATTCAGCCCTTCGAGCCAGCACCACCATTCAATGTGATCATGGCTGATCACTCTCAATCAGTACCCCGTTCCTGCCTTCTCCCCATACCCCCTCCGCTATCCTTAAGAGCTCTATCCAGCTCTCTCTTGAAAGCATCCAACGAACTGGCCTCCAGTGCCTTCTGAGGCAGAGAATTCCACACCTTCACCACTCTCTGACTGAAAAAGTTCTTCCTCAACTCCGTTCTAAATGGCCTACCCCTTATTCTTAAACTGTGTCCTTGTTCTGGACTCCCCCAACATCGGGAAAATGTTTCCTGCCTCTAATGTGTCCAATCCCCTAATTATCTTATATGTTTCAATAAGATCCCCCCTCATCCTTCCAATTTCATTTGTCATTGAGATTGGATTGTGCCAAAAAGTGGCACATTTGGATTCAATCACCAAGTAAAAATCTCATGCTGCACAAATGTATCTGCCCCACGAATCCTCAAGACCCAGACAATCTATTTTCACACAGATTTCTGATTAACAAAACCCTCTATGGTCATTAAGTTGAATTCTATGTTACTTTTAGTTTTCTTAGTTTAGAGACAGCGCGGAAACAGGCCCTTCGGCCCACCAAGTCCACACTGACCAGCGATCCCCACACACTAACACCATCCTACACACACTAGGGACAATTTACATTTATACCAAGCCAATTAACCTACAAACTTGAACGTCTTTGGAGTGCAGGTGGAAGCCGAAGATCTCCCCTCACGGGGAGAACATATAAATTCCGTACAGACAAGTGTACCCACAGTCAGGATCAAACCCGGGTCTCTGGTGCTGTAAGGCAGTAGCTCTACCGCTACACCACCCACTCTATTCTGGTTGTATGTCTGATTTCTTGACCTTACAAACTTTGCAGGTAAAATGTCATCAGTATCACATCCACCTGCTGCTGTGGGATCTTTTGATCGGATGGGATCACTAAATTGTTGCCGTGAACAATTAGTTACTATACATATCACAAAGAACAACATTACCGAAGTTATCTTTCTTTGGTCAGCTCACGAGATCCCAATCCAATCATTATAAAATACACTTTAAAAAAAAATGTGTCTGACATTTAATACATTGCCTCTCATCGAAGCTGGCTGCACTTAGCAGCGTCTGGGATTGTTGGGTGCAGCCAAAGTTTAGAGATCCCTAAATGACCTGAGACTTAATCAATAAAAATCGCACTTTGCACTAAAAATGATGTGTAAAATTATATCAGACGCAATTCTGATTTATCTCCATTTAATCAGCAGGAAATTAGTTGGCTTAATATTATAGTTACAGAAGTAATTCTCGTATTTAATAACCCTGATGATTATAGACAATAATGGTTGCAGCTTTGTTTACCTGGTGAAGTCTGTCCATGAAGTAAGTCACTCAGAAGCAACAAGAGAAAGCAGTAAATCCACAGAGCTGTATTCGCCATGTCTTTGTATCCTTCCTTGCGCTTTGAATGCCAAACGAACTTGCAGGCTGAGAAAACTGTCCTGAGGTGTAAGATTCGATTTCTAACCAGTTTCAGCCTTGGTTGTTATCCACATTCCACCGCTCTTAGGAATTTTTATGTGCTAACTTCCGGGGCAGTTAAACAAACATTTCATTGGTGAATTTAATTATAGGTCTGACTTCCCACTGAATTTTATTATGTAGCTCCAGTTCTGATGATTTGTTAAAGTTCGATTTGTTAAATTTGGGAGAGCTACAACTAGTATGCTTGCACACTGGCAGTCACTCGAGGACCCCACTCACCTACAGAGTGTTTCAGCAGCACATTAAACATCAAATACAATAGGTTTTACAAGTGATCACAAGAACCAGGTATCCCACAAAAGGGTGCTCTTGCAAGAGGATAGTTCAATTAATCATTACCCACTACACCTGACCATGTCCAAGGTTATTAGTTCAGTCTACTAACATAAACACATCTTCCTGGTGCTCAACTTTATGGGGGTTGTAAAGGGGTTCATTCTACTCTGTGCTCTTCCTTAGTATCGTTCCCTATCCTTTATAATTTTACAACACCCCCTTTTTAATCACAAGCTGGCAGCTACACAGAGATAGCCTGAGGTATGCAATCTAATTTAGTGACAGTTCATCTTCATGTAGCATCTGGTCACGTACACCTTAACCCTTAAATCCCCTTCCTCCTTTACAGATACATTATGAAAAATGATGGTGCATGTTTAGTAATAGAACTTCTCAATATTCATTTTTCTTTCAATTATAGAAAATTAATTTAGATTTTAGATTTAGAGATACAGCGCGGAAACAGGCCCTTCGGCCCACCGAGTCCGCGCCGCCCAGCGATCCCCGCACATTAACACTATCCTACACACACTAGGGACAATTTTTACATTTACCCAGTCAATTAACCTACATACCTGTACGTCTTTGGAGTGTGGGAGGAAACCGAAGATCTCGGAGAAAACCCACGCAGGTCACGGGGAGAACGTACAAACTCCGTACAGATGGCGCCCTTAGTCAGGATCGAACCTGAGTCTCCGGCGCTGCATTCGCTGTAAGGCAGCAACTCTACCGCTGCGCCACCGTTAAAAAATATTCTTCTGTGGAGGAAGCGTTGAATTTAAATCCTCAGTGCCTTGGGTTAGTATAAAAACAAACTCTCATTTAAAAATCTCCAAAATTCTTTAACGACCAATTAAGGGGGCGTGGCTGCGTTCTGCAGCTGCGGCTCACCGGCAGTCTCTCTGTTTTTGTCTTTGTTATCGTTTAAATGTTTCTTTTGATTTATTTTTAACTCTGTATATGTGGGGGGTGGGGGGTGGGGGAAACCTTTTTTTCCAATCTCCTCCTCAACGGAGATGCGACCTTTACCGTGTTGTGTCTCCGTTCGCGCTACGGCCTAACACCGTGGAGTCGGCGGCCTCCAGCTGGGATCGACCTTGAAGACTCCGGTCGCAGGGCCTGGACTCACCATCTCGGAGGCTTCGACCGTGGGCCCTGCAGACCGCAACATCTGGAGTTCGCAGGTCCCTGGCTGGCAACCGGCTTTCGGGAGCTCCAGCCGTAGCAGCTTCGACCGCCCCGAAGCGCGAGGTTTGATTGATCCGCTCGCAGGCCCATCATCGCCCTGCGTGGCTCGGCCACGGCACTTTCCATCGCCCGGTGGGGGTTCAGGACCTTCATCGGCCTGCTCGGCTTGGCCCTGGGACTTTCCATCGCCCGGCGGGGGCTTCAAAAGTCGGGAGCCTCGATCGCCTCGTGGCACCACGGGAGAAGAATGAGGAGGAGATAAGACTTTTCTTTGCCTTCCATCACAGTGAGGGTGTGCCTGGAGTAATCACTGTGATGGCTGTTTGTGTTAAAATTTGTAATTGTGTGTCTTGTGTTCTTTATTGTCTACTGCCGGACCCTGACGTGAGAGGACGCTGGCGCTGTTTGTTCGCCGCTTCTCCGTCAGGACAGTTCGTTTGTTTGTTTTTATGTCTTGACTGTTTTTGTAAAGCGTCTTTGAGCATTTGGAAAAGCGCTATAAAAAATAAATATTTATTATTATTATTATTATTATTATTATTAATGATTACATAAAGTGTACTTAATCTGTGCATGAGTGGGTTCTGCAAAAGTGTGGGAGGTCGGAACTGTCAGGCATTGAAGACAATAATTTTATCTAACTTCCATCAGGTGAAAAAACACCAAAGCCTGAAAGCAAAGCAACTCCAATCCCAGTGGATGTGCAAAAGACCAATATTATACGAACTACTGAAACTTGAGATTAACTGACCCAGAGAATGGCAAAGTCGTACGTTCATAAGTTCTAGGAGCAGAAGTAGGCCATTCAGCCCATCAGGTCTACTCCAACATACATTCATGGCTAATCTATCTTTCCCTCTCAACCCCATTATCCTGCCTTTGCCCCATAACCCTTGACACTTACTAATCAAGAATCTGTCAATCTCCACCTTAAAAATATCCATTGACTTTGCCTCCACAACTTTCTGTGGCAATGGATTCCACAGATTCACCACCCTCTGACTAAAGAAATTCCTCCTCATGTCCTTTCCCTGGTGGAAGATGTCAGTGACAGCGGGTGAGAAGGAGGAGGAGGTAGACACAAAAAGCTGGAGTAACTCAGTGGGACAGGCAGCATCTCTGGTGAAAAGGAATGGGTGACGTTTCGGGTCAAGACCCTTCTTCAGATGAGGCGATAGTGGAGGGTATATCACAAACAGCAGAAGTCCCAGCAAGATTCCTGCGGAACTCCATTGTCCCTGACCTCCAGCCAGAATATCGTCCTTCCACCATAATCTTCTGTCTTCTGTGAATAAGTCAGTTCTGAATCCATATGACCAAGTCATCGGGAATCTCATACATCTTAATCTTCTAGGCCAGCCTACCAAGAGGCACCTTATCAAAATCTTTACTAAATTCCATGTATACAACATCCACTGCCAACCTTCATCGATCTCCTTCCTCACCTCCTTAAGACACTCAATCAAGATGGTAAGAAAGGACCCGGCGTGTGAAAAAGCCACTCTGGCTATCTGTAATTAGCCCACTCTCTGCCAAATGGGAGTGAATCCAGTTGGTATCCATCCTTCTGCAGATGATGGAATGGCTTTGAGGTTGTCCTGCTTGGAGAGGGGAATGTTTCATCTGTGGTTATATTCCCTGCTGTCGCTGACTAGGCCTATCCTTGTTCGGCAGACGCTCCCAGCTGTCACAGGTGGAGTTGTCTCTGCCCGTTGGATGGTGGAGTGTGTTGCTGCTGCCGTTGACCACTTCGTGGTGTTGGTGCCCGGCTTCCAAGGTCTTGAACCGCAGGTTGTGGTGACGCTTCATACCCGCCTGGAGGTCCTTTCCCCAGCACCCCCGGTCCACAGCAGCCACTTCCCAGTTGCCAGTGCCAATGCTGAAATCTGTCCTATCTTTTAATTGTATTAATGCAGCGAAGCTTTGGTCTCCCTCTTGGCCTCCGTGCATTAGCAACCTCCTTGCATGGCACATCTTTGGGGATGAGTCCATTTTCCATCCTGTGTACATGTCCAAGCCAGCGGAGATGCCTCTGACTGAGGATCACAGGGATGCCAGGCATGTTGGTCTGGGAGAGGACAGATTCATTGGAGATTTTGTGCTGTCATGAAAATCCCAGGACGTGGCAAAGACAGCGGAAATGAAAATTATTCAGTTTCCGTTGTTGATGTAGGTAAGTTGGCCAAGCTTCACTGCTGTACAGTAACGTGCTCGAGACACACACTTGGTAGACAGTTACCTTGGTCTGGACTGGGAGTTCCCTGTTCTTCCATGCCTGCTTGGTTGGCCTCCCAAAGGTGGGGGCTGGTCTTTCCCATCCGTGAATTGATTTCCACATTCAGAAAGAGGCTATCAGTCACCGTAGATCCGAGGTAGGTGAACTTGGTGACAGTTTCCAGCAGGTATTTAGGGTGATTACAGGGATGAGTGGGGTGCCCTGCCCCATGACAACAGTCTTCTTAATGCTGATTGTCAGTCGGTATTCCTTGCAAGCATGAGATAGTCCGTCCATCACCCCCTGAAGTTCTTCCGTTGGGGTGATGAGGGCAGTATCATCAGAGTACCGGAGTTCTCTTATAAGTACACTTTCCACCTTCATCTTGGCTTTCAACCTTGCTGGATGGAAGAGCTTCCCAACTTCCCGTGTGAAGATACACTCCTTCCATGTCTGTTGGGAGTCAAAGGACAGAAGGGCAGATAGGAAGATGCTGAACAGAGTGCGACCTAGGCTACAGCCTTCGACATCCAACCTCCTCCAGTACCTGGTCAAGGCCACGTCTGCTGACAGAATTGAACGGGTTGGTAAAATTCACAAAGGTGATGTATAATGGGGCTTGCTGCTCTCTGCCTTGTGTGCTTCTCACAAATAGTACCCATCTTTGTTTCATCAATAAACTTGGCCACATCTTTTCTCCTTTATCCAAGTCATTAAATAGTTAAGGACCCAGCATTAATCCCTGTGAAAACCCAGTTGTCAATGGGGGTTGATTGCTGGTCAATTAGCACACAGTCATTTCTTAAACTTTAAATTTATATCTAATCCAGTTAGATGTGACCTAGCTCTCTCTCATTGCCAAATGCCCCAACTCTGTTCCTTGGATTTGACGCAGGGAGAAGATCATGCCTATTGTGGAAGTACCTCCGTGGAAACCGCATTGTGCCTCAGGGTGTATCGTGTCAGCATGTTTGGGAAGATGTTGACACACTACTGTACCACTCAGAAGTGAGATGCCCCTATGTTTGCTGCAGTCGCTATGACCTCCCTTGTTCTTATACAAGGTGACGATGTTGGCGTTACGCAGATTTTGATGGACACCACCCTCTCTCCAGCAGAGCAGAAGGGTGTGCAGGCATGGCAAGAGTTGACTGTTTACACACTTGAGGAGGTCAGACATGCCATCCTGCCTTGAAGCCTTCCTGGCTGCCAGGCGATCGATGACTTAATCCAGTTCACGCAAGGGTGGTTCATCATCGAGCTCACTCAACACTAGCACTGATGGAGAGGGTCAAGAGCTATAGTGGAGATGGCAACCTCACATGAATATCGCTCAGAGTAGCGTTCCACTCAATCACCCATCTGCTTCTTTTTGTCAGTGATGATGTTGCCACCTGAGAATTCAAAGGAGCAATCTTGGAGATGGTTGGACCTATTGCTCAGTTTATGCATTAATGAGAAGAAATTCCTCCTCAACAATTACTTAAATGAGCAATCCTTTATTCTGAAAATATCTCCATAGTTCTTGATGGCTTCTCTTTGGGGAACATCTTCTTAGTATCCATCCTGTCAATAACCCTCAAAATCTTATTTATTTCAAAACTATGTCCTCTCACTCTTCTAAATTCTATTCTGCCTTGGCCCAACCTGCTCAAAGCTTCATCATCCACCATCTGCTTCAGGGATCAACCAAGCAAATCTTTTCTGCATTGTTTCCAATTATGATGAACCACCTGCTCTGTTGTGTTTCATGCACAAGTCACCCAGATCTCACATTGGCACTTGATGGACTCACTCCATTTAAATGATACTTTGCCCTTTCATTCTCCTTTCAATAGCTTACCTCACCTTTGCACATTGTAGTACACCTGTCAACTTTTGCCCCCTAATTTCTGCCCCTCTTTGCAGACTTCTTGTGTCCTTCTCACAAATAGTACCCATCTTTGTTTCATCAATAAATTTGGCCATCGTACATCTTTTATTTCTCCTTTATCCAAGTCATAAAATAGTTAAGGACCCAGCATTGATCCCTGTGAAAACCCAGTTGTCAATGGGGTTGATTGCTAGTCAATTAACACTTAATCATTTCTTAAACTTTAAAATGTAATCTAATCCAGTTAGATGTGACCTAGCTCTCTCTCATTGCCAAATGACCCAACTCTGTTCGTCATATAGTACTGCACATCATAAGCGTTCCTATCTTGTTTGCACTTCAACAAATGCCATCTCAAAGTAAAATAGACGACATCAGCAACCCTTATATCGACTCTGTTAAGTGCTCAAATAACTATTGAAAAGTTCTCAAATATAATTATCCTTCATAAAACTATTTGTTTGTCATGAATTTTAAATATCTTGCTACTACATCTAAGGATAAGAGCAAAGGCAACAGGCCTGCTGTCTAATGCTCTCTCTCTTTCTTGCTCATTTCTTGAATAGTTGCTTTACAAATGCAGTTTCCCAATCGTGACTTCCTCACGGTGAGACAGCGCCCCCTGCCTTGGATGCCACTCTGATCCCGATCACTGGCTGACAGCATCATGGGGAACAGCTGGGTCCAATTAGGGAGGGAGAAAAAAGAGAAAGGGAGAGAAAGGGAGAGAAAGGGAGAGAAAGGGGGAGAAAGGGGAAGAAAGGGAAAGAAAAGGAAAGACGGGGAAAGAAAGGAAAAAAGAAAAAGGAAAAAAGAAAAAAGAAAGGAAAAAAGAAAAAAGAAAGGGGAAAAAAAAGAAAGTGAAAAAGAAAAAAGAAAATAGAAAGGAAAAAAGAAAAAAGAAAGGAAAAAGAAAAAAAAGGAAAAAAGAGAAAAGAAAAAAAGAAACGAAAAAAGAAAAAAAGAAAGGAAAAAAGAATAAAAGAAAGGCGAAAAGAAAGAAGATAGAAAAAAGGCTCCTTCCCTCTCTCCCTCGCTGCTAGCTGTGTTCCCTTGTCGTAGGTTCAAAGAAGACTGAGCCGCTGGGACAAAGTCGAGGCCTCCAGCGCCACCGTGTGGTCAGGATTGGGCTACTTGGGCTACGAGTTTCCACTGAGGCCAAGTCGGTGTGGCCAGGGCAGGCCTGAGACGCCAATGCCTCTTCCTGCCAATGGACGACGATGGTCTACACACACACACGCATACACACACACATTCACACACACACACATTCACACACACACACCCACACACACCCACACATTCACACACACACACACACACACACACACACACACACACACACACATTCTATAAACAAAGTCCAGCATGATGTAGTCGGGTTTCTGCAATGTGTGCAAAAAATTACAACTACTGTCATCAGTGCAATAACCAAATGATGAATGAATGAAAAATAAATGCATGGAGCACCTGGCAATACAATAGGCTTTGCTTGTATTGTAAATGTGCAATATCTGTAAATCTTTGCGGGAACCGTGATCACAACCAAGCTTTCATTATTTAATTCTTTCAAGCCGAGTCCCCTCTCAGTACTTGCTCAAAAGTTGTCAGGTGACCGTGCAGGTCTGAGACGCAACCTTTATGAAAATTCACCTTTTAATTCCATAGACCTTTCACCTAACAAATCACATTTATAGTATCCCAATATCCTGGCACATAAACCAAGTATTCTAGAGGTTTCATTTGATCTTTAAAAGGTTAAAGAGAAACCTGAAAGGCCTTTCTTTAATTCCTGCGAATGATTCTGTGGATTCTGATGCAGTTTTCCTGAAGTTTATCAGTAAAAGTCACAATCGAGGAGAAGGTTGCTAAATTCCGGAAACAAAGTTCACCACTCACTGAGATGATGATTCTAAGCAATTTGTGCTGACAATCAAACAAATCAATTTTTATTTTTATTTATTTTTTTTTTTTTTTTTGAAAAGCATATGTACAAATAGAAATAAAAAAACACATTTGTTACAAAGTTCTTACATAGCTTCAATTTTTAAATTTTTGAAGAGAGAAAGTAAAAATAAATTTTTTTTTAAACTATAAACTTGGGGAGAGAGAATAAGAGGGTTAAAAAATTTTTAAAAAAAGGATCTAACAATAAAAATTAAAGGGAGTAGATCCGGGAGACAATAACTACAGTTGTACATCCAACCCCTAACTCAAGTTTCAACTTTTAATTTAAATTTTTATTTTAGTCCTGTGCCAAACCCATTTACTTTTCTAAAAATTCAATAAATGGAGACCATATTTTTAAAAATAACTCAGGTTTGTCGATTAAGGCAAACCTTATTTTTTCCAAATGCAGGGTCTCTGTCATTTCCGTAGTCCACATTTTAATTGTGGGGGTTATTGATTTTTTCCAAAATTTAAGTATTAATTTTTTCGCAGTTATTAGACTGTAATCAAGAAAATGTACCTGACTTACTGTAAAATTTGTAGTATGTTCTGATAATCCTAATATAATTAATTTTGGATCCATATCTAATTTTTTATTAATAACTTTAGAAACTATTTTAAAAATCTCCAACCAGAAGTTTTGCATTTTTATACAAGTTACGAAAATATGAGTTAAATTAGCTTCTTGAAATTGACATTTATCACAAATAGGAGAGATACTAGGAAAAATCCTATTTAATTTCGTCTTCGAATAATGTAATCTATGTATTATTTTAAATTGTATTAAGGAATGTCTAGTATTCAATGAACATTGATGTATATGTTGTAAACTTTCATCCCATATATCTTGCATTATAAATTGATTCAATTCGTCCTCCCATGCTCGTCTATAAGATTCTGATGACGGAATGTCAGTGTCAAGGAGAGTATTGTAAATAAAGGATATTAATTTATTTGAATTATAATGTCGATTCAGGCATACATCAAGTGTTTCTGGACCTCTAAACTTATATTCTTGCATGTGTGATTTTACATAATCTCTAAGTTGTAAATATCTAAAATAATTATTAACATGTAATCCGTACTTCTGCTGTAAATCCTGAAAAGAAAGAAAGGTTCCCTTATGATAAAGATCTCCCACCCTTTTAATTCCATAACTTTTCCATTGAGCAAAGCCTCTATCTAAGACAGACGGTTTAAAAGAAGGATTATTCGCAAGAGGAAGGAAAACAGATAATTTACTCAATTTTAACGTAAGCTTTAATTGTTTCCAGGTACGGATAACACTGTGTATAATGGGATTACCTCCATATGTTTTTTTATTTAAATTTATTGGAGCTAAGAGGATCGCACCAATATCGAATGGTAAACAATCCTCTTTCTCCATCTTTAACCAATCCGGTTGTTGATCAGAATCATCCAACCAGCAGGTTATATTTTTAATATTAACCGCCCAATAATAAAATAAAAAGTTAGGTAAAGCAATTCCTCCATTAATTTTAGAGTTACATAGATGTCTTTTATTTATTCTATGAGTCTTGTAATCCCAAATAAAATTAGTAACAATTGAATCAATTTAAAAAAAAAACTTTTTTGGAAGATAGATCGGAATTGCTTGAAATAAGTATAGTAGCTGTGGAAGAAAGATCATCTTTATAGCATTACTACGACCAACTAATGATATAGGGAGTGTTTTCCAAAATTGGATATTTCTGTGTAATTTAGTGAGTAAAGGAGGAAAATTTAATTTAAATAAAGAAGTATATTTCCTAGTCACGTAAATTCCAAGATATTTAAACTTTTCATAGGCAATTTTAAAAGGAAATTGTTGAAGTATGGCCGGATTATGCTCCATTATTGGCATAATTTCACTTTTATACCAGTTAATTCTATAACCTGAAAATGAACCAAATTGAGTTATGAGATTTAATAAATTCGGAATGCTAATTTCGGGCTTTGTAATATATATTAATACATCATCCGCATATAAAGAAATTTTATTGGTTGTATGTTTAGTGTTATAGCCATGAATATCTGAATTTGATCTAATACTCTCAGCAAGTGGATCTATAATAAGGGCAAATAGAAGCGGTGATAGTGGACATCCTTGTCTACAACCCCTAGATAAATGAAATTTAGATGACAGCATTTGATTAGTTAATATTCTAGCTGTTGGGGATGTATATAAAAGTTTCACCCATGAACAAAAATTTTCACCTAGTTGAAATTTTTCCATCACTGAGAAAAGATAGGGCCATTCTACTTGATCAAATGCCTTTTCAGCATCTAGCGAGATGATTGCTAAATCTTCATTTAATAGTCTATTTGAATAAATTATATTGAACAAGCGTCTCAAGTTGAAAAATGAATATCGTTTGGCTATAAAGCCTGATTGATCGGGGTGTATCAATTTATCTATAACTAGACTTAATCTCTGAGCTAAGATTTTCGCTAATATCTTCTGATCAGTATTTAAAAGAGCTATCGCCCTATACGAACCAGGGTCTTCAGAATCCTTATCTTTTTTAGGAATGAGGATTATTGTTGATTCAGTCAGAGTTTGTGGTAATCTCTGTTGTTTAAAGGCGTGACTATATACAGTTTGCAAACGTGGAGAGATCAAATCACTGAATTTTATATAAAATTCATTATTTAAGCCATCAGGGCCAGGAGTCTTCCCATTTTTCATGGATTTAATGGTCTCTTCAACGTCTTTCATAGTTATTTCTGCGCCCAGTAAATTTCTATCACTCACATTCAAACCAGGAAGGTTACATTCCTGCAAAAAGTTTTGCATCTGCGCAGAAGTATCTGTTATTTTTGATGAATATAATGACTGATAAAATTGCAAAAATCTCTGATTAATATCCTTAGGTAATTTAAGCAAATCTCCATTTTCTGATCTAATTTTATGAATTGTAGAATCATCTTCTAATTTACGGAGTTGACGTGCTAGCAATTTCTGTGGTTTATCTCCAAATTCAAAATGTTTTTGTTTAGTATATTGAAAAAGCCTTAAAATATGAGCTGAGAGAATATAATTTAACTTATATTTGAGAGCTGCAATTTTATTATGTATTTCAATAGAGGGAGCGATGGCATTTGTTATGTCTAACTGTTTTATCTGACTTTCTAGGTCATGTTGTTCAGCTCGCTTCTTCTTATTTTGAGACGCTTGAAAAGCAATAATACATCCTCTCACAAACGCTTTAAATGTTTCCCAAAGCAGGGACGCAGGTGTTTCAGGAAGGTCATTTGCGTTAAAAAAAAGTCTCAAATTGCGATTTAAGATAGTCATAACATGCTTTTTCATTTAAGATTTGCGGATTAAATCTCCAATTAGTCTGTTTCCCCGTTACTCCTTGGAGTTTTACCCTAAATGTTAAAGGGGCATGATCGGATATAATAATATTATGATATTTTGAATTATACGTATAAGGAATAAGTTTGGAGTCCACCAAGAAATAGTCAATTCTTGAATAAGTTTTATGCACAGGTGAATAAAATGAATACTCTCGGCCTGAAGGATTATCAATCCTCCAAGCATCTTTTATATTTGCACTATTTATATAAGAGTTTAATAATTCACACGACTTGGATTTTGTTTTCCTTTGAGTTGAAGATCTATCCAAATAAGGATCTAATGTACAATTTAAATCTCCTCCAATTATCAAGTTATATTGTCCAAATTCCGGAATGGTATTAAATATATATTTTTTAAATAACGGATTATCAAAATTTGGTGCATAGACATTCACCAATATCAATTTTGTAGAATATAGTTCTCCCACTAATATAACATATCTACTTTCAGTGTCGACTATAGAGGAAGTATGTATAAATGGTATACCCTTACGAATTAAAATAGCAACACCTCTTGATTTAAAGGGAAACGATGAGTGAAATACTTTATCAATCCATTTGCCTTTCAGTCTATTATGTGCTACATTTTTTAGATGAGTTTCCTGAAGGAACATTATGTCTGCATCAATAGATTTTAAATGTGAAAGTACTTTACCTCTTTTAATTGGTTCATTAACACCCTTGACATTCCAACTACAAAATGTAATACCTTTACCCCCTGTTTTCCTAATAGAATCTTGCATCTTAACCGATAGTCTATAATAAAGCAAATGGTCTGGCACCCGGACTACAACATTTTTCTTGAATGAAGGGTGGATGATCTTTTGTACTACGTAGAGTGTTTCCCGGAAATATCTCCCAAAAGTATATAAATTCTGAAAAATGACATAATAATAAAAGTTAAATCTAAAAAAAAAATCAATATATAAAAGGTTAAAAGAGTGCAGGAAAGAAGAAGAGACAACTAAAACTACAACTACAATTAGTGCAGTTAGTGTTAGCCACCCTAAGGTGGCAAAAAATCTAAGGACTTCCGTGAGATGTAAAAAAAAAATTAATACTAGCTCTGTTTTTTAACAAAGTTATTGTTTGTTTTTTTTTAAAAAAGAGAGATAAACGGGGCAGGCCCGAAACTAATTAGTCTATAATAAATTGATTTTTCTGTCTAAGGTGTATTAATTAAGTATTCAAAGTAAAGTTTACATAAATCAAATATTACTTATACTTCTTATTAGTAATGATTAATAAAAATATATATGTTTTTTAATTAATAGTAATTAGTTACGGTTAATATTCGTATAGTATATACACTAAACTTAAATCTTTAAGTTTTAATATTTTTAAAGTCCAATCAGATGTCTGCCAATTAAGATAGCCGTGAAATCATAATCAAGCCTTCAGCGACCTTTCGATCTCCCGAGCAAATTCCAGTGCTTTATTATGGTCAGTAAAAAAGGATTCATTTTGATTGTAGGTCACTCGAAGTTTTGCTGGATACAACATACCAAATCTGAGCGCTGGGATCTTCCTGAGAATAGATCTTGTCTCATTAAACAGTGCTCTTTTCTTAACCACCTCAAAGGGGTAATCTCTGAAGATGCGAATCTCATCGCCTTGAAATAATAAAGCTCTGTTACTAGCAATTCTTGACAGCATATCTTCTAAAACGTGAGCATTATGCACCCTCAGAATCAAATGCCTTGGAGGCGCGTTAGCACCTGGCCGTGCTCTCAGTGCTCTATGGGCTCGATCCAACAAGGGCTTTGAATCCATTTTCAAAACTTCTTGTAACAACTCAGCAGTAAAATCACAAAGGTTTTTATCTTTTTCTTTGCCTTCTTTAACTCCAAGGATTCTTAGATTTTGTCGTTTTGAATGACCCTCTAGGTCAGTACATTTTTCGGTTAATCTCATCAATAAATCACAATCAGTAAAAGTCACAATCGAGGAGAAAGTTGCTAAATTCCGGAAACAAAGTTCACCACTCACTGAGATGATGATTCTAAGCAATTGGTGCTGACAATCAAACAAATCAATTTTTGAATGTCCAAGACACCACACATTTATCAAAACTCTAACTCTGCCATTTACTACAGATTACTGCTAAAGCTTATGTTGTTAGAATGTAATGATCTTGTAGTGGCCTGGCGGAGGCCAGAGAAAGGCAAGACGCCAGGCAGTGTTTTGTGAGATTCTTTATTAGGCTGTGAGCTCCTGCCCACAGCGTAGTTCTCCTAGGGAATAGCTACGCCTTCCCTTGGTCTGGCTTTTAACCCCTCTCCCTGTCCGTCACGTAACGAGGGGGCTGACCCAAGGAGTGGCCCGATCCGCCACAGGACCCCCCCCAAGAACCGGAGGTACAAAACGGACAGGAGGGCGCACGAGGCGACCAGCCCGGGTGCGCACCATGACCGGCGCAGGGACCGGCGGCTGACCGACAGGTGGAGGGGTCGAAACAGAGACCGTAGGGGGTAGCTTGGATGGGGGGCGACCGCGCGGGCGGGGCTGCGCAACCAGCACCGGCCGATCAATGTCCACGTGTGCCGGCTTCAGCCGTGCGACCGAAACAGTCTCTCTGCGGCCCCCCATGTCTAGAACGAATGTGGCCGAGCCGTGTTGCAGGACCCGGAAGGGGCCCTCGTACGGCCGCTGGAGAGGTGATCGGTGTGCGTCCCTGCGCAGGAATACAAACTGGCAGTCCTCCAGAGCGGCAGGGACGTGTGGCTGGAATGTCCCATGACGTGACGTGGGCACAGGTGCCAGCCTGCCCACCGTCTGCCGAAGACGTTGCAGGGCGTCAGACGGCTGCTCCACTCGACCCTGGGCTGGTGGGATGAACTCCCCGGGAACCGTCAAGGGGGCCCCGTACACCAACTCGGCGGAGGAGGAGGCCAAGTCCTCCTTGGGTGCGGTGCGGATCCCCAGCAACACCCACGGCAGGGCGTCCACCCAGTCTGGGCCCGTGAGCCGAGCCTTCAGGGCAGCTTTCAGCTGGCGGTGAAAGCGTTCCACCAACCCGTTCGACTGTGGATGGTACGCCGTAGTGTGGTGTAGGCTGACACCCAAGAGTCTTGCCATGGCCGACCACAGTTCCGAAGTGAACTGTGGCCCCCGGTCGGATGTAATGTCCAGTGGCACCCCGAACCGGGCGATCCAGTGCGCCGCCAAGGCCCGCGCGCAGGTAGCCGTCGAGGTGTCTGCCAGCGGAATGGCCTCCGGCCACCGCGTGAAGCGATCTACCACCGTGAAGAGGTGGGTCATGCCCCGGGACGGCGGCAGGGGCCCCACGATGTCCACATGAATGTGGTCGAAGCGCTGCCGAGGGACACGAAACTCTTGCAGAGGCGCACGCACGTGTCGCTGGATTTTTGAAGTTTGGCACGGGATGCAGGTGCGTGCCCAGTGTGCGACCTGCTTACGCAGCCCGTGCCACATGAAACGGGAGGATACAAGGGCCACCGTCGCCCGAATGGAGGGGTGAGACAGCCCGTGGAGCACCTCGAATACCCTGCGACGCCAGACGACAGGGACGATGGGCCGCGGCAGGCCAGTGGAGGTGTCGCACAACAGTGTTGTATCCCCTGGGCCACAGACAATGTCCTCCAGCTGCAGGCCGGACACGGCTGTACGATAGGCGGCCATCTCCTCGTCCCCCAGCTGTGCGGCTGCTAGGGCGGAATAGTCGATCCCCCCGGCCATTTGTAGGACGGCGTGGATCGCGGGTCTAGACAGGGCGTCGGCCACCCTGTTGTTTTTTCCTTCCACGAACCGAATCGAGGTGGTGTATTCCGACACATAAGCCAATTGTCTCTGTTGCCGCGCAGACCACGGATCGGAAACCTTTGCGAACGCAAAGGTGAGTGGCTTATGGTCGGTGAACGCGGTGAAGGGTCTCCCCTCTAGGAAGTACCGAAAGTGGCGTACCGCGAGGTAGAGGGCGAGGAGCTCCCGGTCGAACGCGCTGTAATGCCGTTGGGCCCCGCTGAGGTGCCTGCTAAAGAAAGCGAGTGGCCGCCAACACCCGTCGATGTGCTGCTCTAGCACCGCACCAACCGCCACCTCAGAAGCGTCCACGGTCAGGGCGGTTGGGGCATCCTCCTTAGGATGGACGAGCATCGTGGCCCTGGCTAGGGCCTCCTTAGCCTGCTCAAAGGCCGCTCCTGCTTCGTCGTCCCACTCGAGCTCCTTGCGGCGACCAGCCATGAGGTGGAAGAGTGGGCGCATAGTTCTGGCCACCGACGGCAGGAAACGGTGATAGAACGAGACCATCCCAACGAATTCCTGCAGGCCCTTGACAGTGGTCGGTCGGGGGAAACGGCGGACAGCTTCGACCCTGTCCGGAAGAGGTACCACCCCTTGTGGGGTCACCCGATGGCCGAGGAAATCGATGGACGTCACCCCAAAACGGCACTTGGAAGTGTTGATGGACAAACCGTACTCGCTGAGGCGTTTACACAGCTGGCGGAGGTGGGTGCAGTGCTCCTGCTTCGAGCGGCTGGCCACGAGTACGTCGTCCAAATACACAAAGACGAATTCCAGGCCACGGCACACACAGTCCATAAGCCGTTGGAAGGCCTGTGCGGCGTTCTTCAACCCGAACGGCATCCGTAGGAACTCGAATAGGCCGAACGGGGTGATGATGGCAGTCTTGGGGATGTCATCGGGGTGGACCGGGATTTGATTATATCCACGCACAAGATCCACCTTGGAGAACACGGAAGCTCCGGCCAGGTGGGCATTAAAGTCCTGGATGTGCGGAACCGGGTACCTGTCGGGAACGGTCGCGTCATTTAAGCGCCTATAGTCCCCGCACGGTCGCCAACCCCCGTCCGCCTTGGGGACCAAGTGGAGTGGTGACGCCCACGGGCTATCGGAGGGGCGCACGATGCCCATTGACTCCATTTGACGAAACTCCTCTCGAGCTAGACGGAGCTTGTCTGGAGCGAGACGCCGCGCTCGGGCGTGCACGGGTGGGCCGGTGGTGGGGATGTGATGTTGCACCCCGTGCTTGGGAGCGGAGGAGGAGAAGTGGGTTTCCACAATGTCCGGGAAGTCCGCCAGGATGCGCGCGTACGTCGCATCCACGGACGACAGGTGTCCAACGTTGGGGGAGACCGGCCTCATCGTGCTGGAGTGCACCAGGCGCTGCCGCCTGACATCCACGAGCATGGAATGCGCCCGCAGGAAGTCGGCGCCCAGCAGCGGCTGGGAAACATCGGCGATGATGAACCGCCACGTGAACCAGCTGTCGCCGAAGTTAAGGGCGAGCTGGCAGACCCCGTAAGTGTTGATGGGGCTACCGTTCGCCGCAGTGAGGAGGGGGCCGCTTTTGCCCGTATTGATATCGGCGGTGGAAGGAGGTAGGACGCTCACCTCTGCTCCAGTGTCGACGAGGAACCGACCCCCGGTGCGGCGATCCCGGGCGAACACACGATGGATCTGGCCGGCCGCCGAAGGGATCACTGACGGCCGGCCCTTGCGTTTCCCGGAAAGGCACAGGGTAGGCGACATTGCTTTGCGTTTGGTCCCCAACGACGGTGATAATAGCACCAGCCACTTTTGCTGGTGTCCGGTGGTGGTGCAGACTGGGATGTCCACCAGCGACCTCCGGTGGTCTCCAGCGGTATTGGAGGTGGTGCTGCTTGGGCCGACCACCAGCGACCTCTGGTGGCGTCTGGCTGAATTGTCGGCGGGCCGTGCGAGAAGGACGTGCCGGCACCGGGGTGCCCGATGGCGGCCGGATTTCGCCGCGGGGGTCGCCCTGAAACGGGGTCGACGGCGGCCCCAGCTTGCTGTTGGCCTTCCGACGCCGCGGAAAAGACGGCTTGGGCTTCCAGGTCCTCCCGACGGGACATCCAGATTTGGTCAGCGCGCTCTCCCAGCCGCTGCGTGTCGGTGAAGGGATCCTCAGCGAGCTGAGAACGGAGGTCGACCGGGAGCTGCCGCAGGTAGGCCTGCTTAAATAAGAAACAGGGCGGGTGGTTGCCCATGAAGGCGAGCATGTCCTCCAGAAGGGCCGACGGCCGTCGGTCCCCGAGCCCCCCCTGGCTCATAACGCGAGTTGCCCTCTCGGCGTCGCTGAGGCCGAACCTCCTGATAAGGAGTTCCTTAAGGCCCTTATATTTGTCATCCGCGGGGGGGTCATTTAGATAAGGCTTTACTCGCCTTGCTGTCGCCTGGTCCAGGGCGCCGACGACATAGAAGTACTTCGTCAAGTCGACGGTTACCCCTCGCACAGCAAATTGTGCCTCTGCCTGCTGGAACCAGACCTCAGGCTCTTCGGTCCACAGGGTCGGGAGTTTGAGGGCGACGGCCTCGAGGTCGGCAAGACCGAGGGCGGCAGGAACGGGTTGCGCGAGGGCGGCAGGACCGGGTTGTCCATTATTGTTTGACATCACGACGTGTGATGTCCGTCGAGGTCACCAATGTAGTGGCCTGGCGGAGGCCAGAGAAAGGCAAGACGCCAGGCAGTGTTTTGTGAGATTCTTTATTAGGCTGTGAGCTCCTGCCCACAGCGTAGTTCTCCTAGGGAATAGCTACGCCTTCCCTTGGTCTGGCTTTTAACCCCTCTCCCTGTCCGTCACGTAACGAGGGGGCTGACCCAAGGAGTGGCCCGATCCGCCACAATCTACTAGATAATGCACAGAAAAGACAACAAGCAGAATTTAATAATTTAATAACATTTATCCCAAATTACAAGATTGTCGTTATTAACTATATTATAACAACATAGAAATGTGGTTGACCAACAGAAACCATACAACAATTATATATTTCATGGTTGTTACCATTGTAAACACAATCACCAAGAATAATATTTGCAACTTATTGATTATTTTAAAAAAGCCTTTCACAAATTGAAGAATCCGCAATTTTACACATTAATAAATCAATATCACCAAATCATTAGATGAATCATTATCAACTTTCCGCATTGAAAATGGTGCTGCAAAAATGTGATCATATTGTCGAATCAAGGAACTGCAGATGCTGGTTTACACAAAAGGACACCAAACGCTGGAGTAACTCAGCAGGTCAGGAAACATCTGTGGAGAACATGGATAAGGCTGGGACTGAAGAAGGGTCCTGACCCAAAATGTCACCTATCCATGTTCTCCAGAGTTGCTGCCTGACTTGCTGAGTTACTCCAGAACTTTGTGGCCTTTTGATCATATTGTGTTTGTTTCTCGGGCACAAAACAGCCATGGCATGATTATGATAAATTCAAGTTGAAATAATTATGAAGAACACGACAAGGGCAGTGACAAACGGACTTGCTCATTCTTTCATTCTACCTAACAACTTCTCACTTTTTTTTAGGGAAAATGCATTTAAACAACTAAATAATGAGTTCTGAAAAAGATTTTGGCAGGTAGAAAGGGAAAATATATGTTTGATCAGGTAGAAAAACAAAATGGATGTGAAAGGACAGCAGAGTGGAGCTGCTGCCTCACAACACCAGGAGCTCGGAATTGATCTTAACCTTGGGTGCTATCTTGTGGAGTTTGCACGTTCTCCCTATGACCACCATGGGTTTCCTCCGGGTGCTCCAGTTTTCCCTCACATCCTAAAAACGTGCAGGTCAGGGGGTTAAGTGGACTTTGTAAATTGCCCCTGGTGTTTACGGAGTGCATGCAAATGTACAGATGGATGTTCAATGGTGGGCATGGACTCAGTGGGTCAAACAGCCTGTTTTCATGCTGAATCTTTCAATCAATTTTAATCAATCACACGTCATACATCAGGTAAAACCTAGAGTGCTTCAACCTAATTCAGAAGGAACGTCAGTGATACCGACACCTCTCCAGGAGCCCAAACAAAGGCTTTGACTACACTGCATGGAGGTCACAAATCTCCAAGTCAAAGGATAAATACAAAGTACAACAGGTAACAATAGTGGTTCCTCGTGGTTCACTGTTCACTGCTGCCTCTCTACTTAAGGAGAATTAACTCAAAATCCTTGCCAGATAGGCAAAACATAGCAGAACCATAAAATCCTGACTTTTGCCTTCATTGTCGGTCGGCCAATGTTATGAGGTTGTCAGAATGCACTCACTACCCTTTGTGGTCCCCATCAGCAAAATGGCATCTTTTTGTGAAAGAAAAATGATACCGATCTCTCAACTTCCAACTATTTTTGATCGCAAGCACAGTGAATGACACAGGCACTGTCCCAGATTTATTTCCTGGTCAAAGGTTGCTGCTTGTCAGGAGCCATTACCCTCAAAATATGGCCGTTTGTATTCTTGTTTCATAAAACATCCTAACATTAAACTTTTCCCAATTTTCATGACTCTGAACCAAACAATTCATGCCCCTTTGTCACTCCTGAATGGCTGCCAGAATAAATTTCAAGGTTCATTTGCTTTCATTAACATCAAGATACGTTTATATTTTAACTATAAATAAAATTCCAATGAATTATATTATAGAAAATCTAGCAAATGATGAACAAAATAATAAAATGAGGTGACACCAGTATGCAACACAACATAAAATCACAGAGATATCAGCTTAATTCTCCTACCTAATACTATACAAGGCATGAGTGTAAAACAAATTGCTGGAGGAACTCAGCAGTTCAGGCAACATCTACGGAGGGAAATGGATGGATGACATTTTGGTCAGAACCCTTCGTGGGTCTCTGGAAGGGTCCTCAACCGAAACGTCATCTCTCCATTTCCCTCCACAGATGCCGCCTGACCTGCCGAGTTCCTCCAGCAATTTGTTTGTTGATGAAGATGTCAGCATCTGCAGTCTCTTGTCTCTCCAGCATATGCTGTGGCACAGCGGTAGAGTTGCTGCCTTACAGTGAATGCAGCACCGGAGACCCGGGTTCGATCCTGACTATGGGTGCTGTCTGTGCGGAGTTTGTACGTGGGTTTTCTCCGAGATCTTCGGTTTCTTCCCACACTCCGAAGACGTACAGGTATGTAGGTTAATTGGCTTGATAAATGTAAAAAATAATTGTCCCAAGTGGGTATAGGTTAGTGTTAATGTGTGGGGATCGCTGATCGGCGCGGACGCGGTGTGACGAAAGGGCCTGTTTCTGCACTGTATCTCTAAGCTAAACTAAACAATTATACATTCAAGATGGGAGAGGAATTATCTCCAGCTGCTAATGCCAAAGTGTAAAATAGTATTATATTATAAAAAAGTATTATATTATGAATTATATTGTAGAAGACGCAGGTGGAATGGTAGTGCAACCGTGGAGTTGCTGCCTTACAGCGCCAGAGACCCGGGTTCGATCCTGACTTCAGGTGCTTGTCTGCACGGAGTTTGTACGTTCTCCCCGTGACCTGCTTGGGGTTTCTCCTAGATCTTCGGTTTCCTCCCATACTCCAAAGATAAACAGGTTTGTAGGTTTATTGGCTTGGTATAAATGTAAAATTGTCCCTAGTGTGTGTCGGGTAGTGTTATCATGTTCTAATGAGTAAAGGAAATATTCAATCAATTTCAAAGGATACCAAAAGATCATAACTGAGAAAATGTTACTCAACAGTTTTTTACTCTTTCTAGAACAATCTTAACATTCGGTTTCTCCAAGTTCAGCTGCTTTATCATCTTCCGTCCATTTGTTGTGAAGTGGTTTTGCTCCAGCCTATGCCAAAGAGAAACAGTGTGAGATACTGAAGAGCTGCACATTCTGGAAGAACGTAGCTGACTGCATCTACACTTTGTTTGCTACGTTCTTCATAATGTTCCACATCTACAGCATAGAAGTTGTGGTCATTAGCTATTAATATCATTGTGGATGGCCTCAAAGCTGTTTGTGAAATCTCAATAAAGATCACAGCCGTCAATAGTACATTTTCAGAGAAGCGTTGTCATGTTTCCCCGTCGGGTCAGTTCGGGGTGCCTGATTCTTCCACCGATCGATTGCAGGTTCTCGGCTTCTCGCCTCATGACTCCTCAGCAGTCTCCCCTTCAAGGGTCTTGGCAAATTAAGGCAGCACTCGGCCAGCCACAAAGAGGGTAGCCATTTAATAAATAGATGTTGCATGACAGGAGGAGGATGGGAGATAATTCCCAGAGGTCAGAAACATCTGGCCAGGTTGATAAAGAACAGTGCCTACAGCAGGGACATAGAGACCACCCGAGCTGCAGCAAGGCATTTCGCCAGGTGGACTAGCGGTGCAGTCTGGACAACCTCCAACAAACACAAATCCCTGTGCCTTCTCTCCTTGCTCCCACAGTGGGATGAAAGGGAGTTAAATTGTCCTCTGTGTGTGTATGGAGTTGGTTAACCTCCCAGAAGCTGGAGGGATCGGTGGCAGCTGCCCAGAATGATCCTGGCCTCAGAAGTTAAGATTAAACAATACCATGGCCTCTGTAGATATAACAGCCCAGTTATGTGTGTGAATCGGTGGTTGAAGTCACAAGAGATCACAGTTTGTGTATAAATCCTTTAAATTGCACATTTTCAGGGGAAACAGCCTGGGAGAAGTTAATGGTGAGTAAATAATAACTATCAGTTTTCAAATCAGTGGGAATGAAAATAAAAGTAACTCAGCGGGTCAGGCAGCACCTCTGGAGAAAAGCAATAGGTGACGTTTCGGGTCAAGACCCTTCATCTGTGTCTATCTTTGGCATAAACCAGCGTCAGCCGTTTCTTCTTACACAGAATGAAAACAAGCCTGTTTACGGTGCTATTGTCCACGTCACTGGGACAGTGAAAGGTGCGAGTCCACACAAAAGTATCACCAAAAACTCTGCAGTCAGCTTTCCCTATGGGTGCCAAAACCCCAAAATGGGCATAACATTTGGATTAAGCCGAGCAGATTTACAGCTGCACCTCACTGCTTTCTGTGGAGCCCTGCGAAGGAATTTCGAGATCTTTAACTCTGAAAATACTTCAATGTGGAATATCTTTAATCAATTTAAGCGTGTGTCACGGCTGAAATATATTAATCACAAGGCTTCTTTCAGTTTAATCTACTTTGCTGCCAGGAATGGAAGCATTTACTAATTATATTTTAATCTTAATAGTTTTTATGTTCTCTTCATGACAGGTGAAAAGGTCCATCCCTCCACATCCCTTGTATATTAATGATTTGGATGAGTGCTGGTGCAGGATTCCCAAAGAGTAAATCTGCAATTCGAATTGGTAGTAAAGAAGGCAATTGCAATTATTTCAAGAGGGCTAGAACATAAAAACTGGGATGTAATGCTGAGGCTCTATAAGGCGCTGGTCAGGCCGTATTTGGAGTATCGCGAGCAATGTTGGGTGCCATATCTGAGGAAGGATGTGCTGGCTATGGAAAGGGTCCAGAGGAGGTTTACAAGAATGATTCCAGGAATGAATGGGTTAACTTATGATGACCGTTTGTTGGCACTGGGCCTGTACTCGCTGGAGTTTAGAAGAATGAGGGGGGGACCTCATTGAAACATACCTAATAGTGAAAGGCTTGGATAGAGTGGATGTGGAGAGGATGTTTCCACTAGTAGGAGAGACATTCCTTTGGGAAGTGGATGAGAAGGAATTTATTTAGTTAGAGGGTGGTGAATCTGTGGAATTCTTCCACAGAAGGCTGCGGAGGCCAAGTCAATGGGTATTTTTAGAGCAAAGATAAATAGATTCTTGATTCGTGTGGGTGTCAGGGCTTATGGGGAGAAGGCAGGAGAATGGGGTTGGGAGGGAGAGATAGGTCAGCCATGATTGAATGGTGGAGTAGACTTGATGGCCTAATTCTGCTCCTATCACTTATGACATGATCTTATGAAAAGATCTGACACGCTGCATTTGAAATTCTGGGTTTGATAATTAGAATTATTATTTTTTAATTTTCTTTTTAAAAAAAAGTAAAATTGCATTTTACAAAAATACAACTAATGCTTAAACCCCCTTCCTACAGCACAGTAGCACAGCTGGTAGAGATGCTGCTTCATAGTGCCAGAGACCCAGGTTCCGTCTTCACCTCTCGCCATCATGATTTTGCATTTTTCCCCTGTGACTGTGTTTCATCCGGGTGCTCCGGTTTGCACCCACATCCCAAAAACATGCGGGTTTGTAGGATAATTGGCTGCTTTAAAATGACCGCTAGTGTGTAGAGAGCGGATGAGAAGGCGGGATAACGTAGAAATCGTGGGAATGGGTGATCAATAGTCAGCTGCCCTTCACTACATTTTGCTCTTCGTTAATTGTGCTCTTCGGCGGCACGGTGGCGCAACGGTAGAGTTGCTGCCTTACAGCGAATGCAGCGCCGGAGACTCAGGTTCGATCCTGACTACGGGTGCTGTACTGTACGGAGTTTGTACATTCTCCCCGAGACCTGCGTGGGTTTTCTCCGAGATCTTCGGTTTCCTCCCACACTCCAAAGACATACAGGTTTGTAGGTTAATTGGCTGGGCAAATGTAAAAATTGTCCCTAGTGGGTGTAGGATAGTGTTAGTGTGCGGGGATCGCTGGGCGGCGCGGACCCGGTGGGCTGAAGGGCCTGTTTCTGCGCTGTGTCTCTAAATCTAAATCTAAAAAAAATAAACGGCTTGGCCAGCAGTACAATGCACAGGTGTATCATTCATAGATTTTAAACTCACCTGAGAACCACCAAGTTGCCACAGGTAAGAATCAAGCTGCTGATACTCCTTATGGAACAATCTGTAAATGAGTTTTCACTTAAATCAAGGTGAGCTATTGTCTGGGTTGTGCTAAGTGCTGCCATAAGCTTGTAGCAGCATCCATTAGTAAGAGACGTTTGCTGTAACCTAAAGGGATCAAGAACCGAAAGAAAATGTGATTAAATTATATATTAGGATACATGTAAAGGCAAGAAAGTACTTGCGGATGTGATTTGTTATGAGTGACTATAATGAAGCCTATGGTTGGGCATTGATCATGGATTGGTTCAGCAGCTGGAATGCCGAGGAATGAAGGAAATTACAGAGAATGGTCCCTTGAATGAATGAATGAATGAATGAATGAATGAATGAATGAATGAATGAATGAATGAATGAAAAGATTCGTTTATTGTCACGTGTGACGAGTCACAGTGAAATTCTTTGTTTTGCATACCCGCACCAGGTCCACCTTTGTTCTCCCCCCACCCCTCCCTCCCTCCCGGTGGTCTCCCCCCCTCCCCCCCCCGCCAGGCCCTCCTTTGTTCACCCCCTCACACCGGTCCCCCCCCTCACAACAGTTCCCCCCCCTCGCCAGGCCCTCCGTTGTTCATCCCCCCCTCCCTGCCAGGCCCTCCTTTGTTCACCCCCCCCCCTCACACCGGTCGTCCCCCCCCCGCCATGTCCTCCTTTGTTCAACCCCCCCACATCGCCCCCCCCATGCGCCAGGCCCTCCTTTGTTCACCCCCCCCACATCCCCCCCCCCCCCCCCCCCCATGCGCCAGGCCCTCCTTTCTTCATCCCCCTCCCATTACACCGGTCCCCCCACCATCCTTGCCATCGAAGGTGAGGCCTCAGTAAGTCAGCTAATATTATCAAAGACCCACACAACCCTGGTCACACTCTCATTTTGCTCCTGCCAGCAGGAATAAGATACAGGAGCTTGAAATCCGTGAGCACCAGGTTAAAGAATAGCTTCTTCCCAGAATCATCAGGCTCTTAGGTTTACACAACACTAGCCTCAGCAACTTGGACCTTCTGTGGATTGTGTCTTTGGTTGCAATACAGACTTCAGTTTATGCAATATTATAACTACATAGTATTATGGTTATTAATTTATTGCATCTTTATTTGCTCAATATATTTTATTTGTGACGCTTGTGTTTACCAGCTTGTTGAGCTGCAGCAAGTTAGAATGTCATTGTTCCATTGTCAAAAAATATGACAATTAAATACTCTTGACTCTATGGATTTCTCTCTCTGGTTTTGCCATATTTCTTAATTTCATCACCTCATGCCACTCTGAAAATGTACCAAACTCAGACTGTGAACAATGCAGCTTCTCTAATAATAACCAAACACCATAACACAATCTAACTTCCTTAACATAATCATTACACAACCGAATTGCCACACTTTCACAAAGTTTATTTTGCTATGAATGGGGCTATGAATTTTTTTCCAGCTGAATAAAATTGATCTTTTCTTTATGAAGAGGTGATCTTTTCTTTGTGTAAGGCTGATACTCTGCACGGCAGGTTCCTTTCAACGAGAGCCCCATTTCTGCTGATGTTATCCTCCACAGTCTTTTGATCCTGCACTCCTGGTAAAATGGGTTGACACGAACTGATAAGGCCTCACAGAATGCAATGGTGCATTCAAGATATGGCTTCCTGAAGGTCATCCATAAAATTCATTTTTAGGGATTCATTTATCAAAACATGACTATACAACTTGAGATTTTTTTCTTTTTAACTTTATAGTCATTTGAATTGAGGAAGAGAATGTTTCTTTCCATATTGTGACAGGCGACTCATTTATGCTATCTGAATTTATAAGCCGAGGAAGGAGTGCTCAATCTAACAAAAATGGCACTTGGTTCTAATAATTTCACGGTGCGGTGATTCAAGTATATTTATTAAGATCTGGTCCATCTCATATGAGTGTGCTGGGGACCTAAATTAAGGCTGCAGAGAAAATTATAGGCATCTGGTAGTAATTTTATTGCACAACTATCCTATTCACACTGAGATAAAAGCCAGAGAGATCTTTGCCATGTTATCTGTTTAGTTCATGAAAGCAACCTACTGTTCCTACTACTTCCTACCGTTCTGCCCCTAAGAACACTTGTACATTCTTGGAAATAAGGTGGTCATCTTACGGGAAAAGAGGGGCCAAAGCCACTATTCTGAAAGGATGTCGCAAGTACACACAGTACTATAATTCTGTAATAACATTCATCGAATGTCTACTCTTTCATTGGAAACATTAACTCATTTATTTTAAATTGAATAGCCTCTTTCATTCAAAGGTCATTTCATACAAGTGTATGAAGTGCAATAAACGATGTCATTTCAAAGCTCATCTAATATATGTCTCTGGCGCCCTCATCTGGTCTATTTAACAGTTGTCTGTTTAACAGGAGATGCTTTCTGTTTCTGATCTCTAACTTGGTAAAAAGGAACAGGGGATTGTGTAAGAAGGAACTGCAGATGTTAGTTTACTTCGAAGATAGACACAAAATGCTAGAGTGACTCAGCGGGATAGGCAGCATCTCTGTAGAGAAGGAATGGGTCATTTTCACATCTTACCCTCCCATATCTCTCGTCTCCCTCTCCCCTGACTCTCAGTCAGAAGAGGGGGCTCGTCCCGAAACATCACCCATTCCTTCTCTGCAGAGATGCTGCTTGTCCTGCCGAGTTACTCCAGCATTTTGTGTCTATCTTTGGCATAAGGGACGTTTTTGCTCAAGCCCAAGTATATAACGGCAAAACAGAGATGTTAGATCTTTGTAGGTGATGGACCTTAGCTTGATCACTGATCAACACGTTAAAGGGAACAAGTGGCTGCACTGGTAAAAACAGAAGAGATTTACAAAGAAGGATGTTGCAGAGACTGGAAAATTGTAGTTCCGAGGAAAAATTAGAGAAGCTAAGGTTGTTTTCTTTGGAACAGAGGATCCTGAAGGAAGACTTAATTGTGGTGCATAATATTAAGAGGGGCATAGTTGGGATAAATATTTCCCTTAGCGAGGAAATCAAAAACCAGAGGGCATTGTTTTAAACTAATTGTTTGAAAAATTAAAATGAAATATCAAACAATGTTTTAACCCAGAGGATGAAAGAAGTCTGTAACTCACCTAACTGAAGGAGCAGGAGGGGGGAGAACTCTACATTACATAGAAACATAGAAACATAGAAAATAGGTGCAGGAGGAGGCCATTTGGCCCTTCGAGCTAGCACCGCAATTCATTGTGATCATGGCTGATCATCCACAATCAGTAACTCGTGCCTGCCTTCTCCCCATATCCCTTGATTCCACTAGCCCTAGAGCGCTATCTAACTCTCTTTTAAATTCATCCAGTGAATCGGCCTCCACTGCCCTCTGTGGCAGAGAATTCCACAAATTCACAACTCTCTGGGTGAAAAGGTTTTTTCTCAGTTTTAAATGGCCACCCCTTAATTCTTAGCGTTTTTAAACATTTTTAAATGTTTAGGTTTGAATTAGAATAGCCAAGACCACCAAGGGTACAGACATCACGTTGGAGTTTGGGCTGAGGCTGGGTGGCTTAGTTCTTTAACTCAGGATGAATAACGTCCTCCTGCTTTGTAAGTTTTCTATGATTTTATGCTTTTGTGAATCATATATTTGAAGGCAAATATTTTACTTGACTAGGAAAGGATGGGATCTGGGCATTTGTCATAATGGGTGAACAAAACACTGGGAGTGCAGGCTTATTTTACAAGGATAATGAGGTAAAGGATGGAGCTGAGAGGAAAGGCAGTGACATGGGCTTCTAACAGATCTTTTTGCAAAGTTGGAACATGTGGCACAGAGGCAGCATGGATATAAATTTGGAGAAGTAACAGGCAACAGAGTAATTATATTTCAGAGCAGAGGAAGGTGGATGGAAGCATTCCCCAGAGAAGGTGTTAAGCCCATTGCTTTTCTTGATTCATTTTAATGATTTAGACATGGTGATACTATCAGCTGGAGGAGATACTATCATACCATAGGTCTTGCCTGAGAAATTTGTTGGAATTATTTGAAGTAAATAGCAGGATAGACAAAGGAGAGGCAGTAGATGATGTTTACCTAAATGTTCAGAAAGCCTTTTATAAGAACAGGAAGGCTTTGCCCAGGACAGGAAGGCTCTGCGGAGAGTAGTGTGCTCGGCTGAACGCACCGTGGGAACTACACTTGTCCCCCTGCAGGACCTATACATCAGGAGGTGCAGATCCAGAACCAGCAACATTATGGGGGACCCCTACCACCCCAGCAACGGACTCTTCCAGCTGCTACGGTCAGGCAAACGCCTCCGCTGTCACGCTGTGAATACAGAGAGGATGAGATGGAGTTTCTTCCCACAGGCCATCAGGACTGTTAACTCTCATATCACCAGGAACTAATTTAATTTACTGTATTAATTTATTTTTTGTGTTAAAAAAAATAAATTCTATTCTGTTTTGTAGTTTAGCACAATCCGCAGGCGTTGCCACTTTCATTTCACTGCACATCTTGTATATGTATGTGACAAATAACCTTGAGTTGACTTGATAAGGTGCCACACGGGAGGCTGCTAAGGAAGATGAGAGCAAAGGGAAGATATTAGCATGGATATCAGGGTGGCTGGATGGCAGAAGGCAAAAAGTGTCTTCTAATGGTTGCGTTAGGCCTGTCTGTTGCTGACCCAGAATAACTTATTGAAGCCTGGGGTTAATAAGCTGATAGAAAGAAGAGTAAGTATTCCTTAATGAAATCAAACCCCGATCCAAGACAACACTAGTTTGAAAAAACAGATTACCTTTGAACACTGTTTTACAATTGGGTGGCTTGAGGCAGAAGCAAAATGTAGATTTTACCCAATTTGGTGCACCAAATATTTGCCGTGTTCAGTTATAATAATAATAATAATAATACATTTTATTTATATAGCGCTTTTCATATACTCAAAGACGCTTTACAGAGATTTTGAGAACATAGTTATAACATAGTTAGAACTGTCTCAGAGCCACGATGTTGCTGAAATTTATTTTTATAAAACTGTTCGTGTGGTTTTCCCCCATTTTTCTAAATTTAAAAGAGAGATGTCCCTGACTCCTAAGAACACCGGCTACATCTTCACTGCTGGAGATGATGGGAAATGGATCTTAACCCCGAATTGCTCCTCGTGACAAGCACAGCAAACTTACAGGATCCTGCCGGCAAAGGAAGGGGAAACGCGAGGGCGGGGGGTGGTCACATGACTGTGATGCATCTGGCCACAGTCCAGTGGCTTGTCACAATCTTAGCCAGCCTCCATTCACATCTCTAAGTAGCTCCAAGTCACTGCAAGGTACGTGATCACAATGCGGGCAAAGATCCACCAATTTCAATTAATGAGGAGATAAGTGTCACGTATATTAATGATATTATTACATACATGTATGGGGTAAGTCAATCGTGCTGAGAAATGTCCATTATCCTATTTGCAGAACTACATCCAGAGATAGTAACGTACTGTATGCCCAAACATATGCTAATCATTTTTATATCCATTTTATGGAGTGCAGCAGGTTCAATTTCTAGGTGGCCTCAGCATAAATAGTCTAGCTTCAGTTTAGTTTATTGTCACGTGTACCGGGGTACAGTGAAAAGCTTTTGTTGCGTGCTATCTAGTCAACGGAATGGCAATACAATCGAGCCATTTACAGTGTATAGGTACATGATAAGGGAATAACATTTAGTGCAAGGGAAAGCCAGTAAAGTCCGATCAAGGATAGTCCGAGGGTCACCAATGAGGTAGATAATAACTCAGGACTGCTCTCTGGTTGCGGTAGGATGATTCAGCTGGGAAGAAACTGTCCCTGAATCTGGAGGTGTGCGTTTTCAAACTTCTATACCTTTTGCCTGATGGGAGAAGGGAAAAGGGGGAGTGGCCAGGGTGCGATTCGTCCTTGATTATGCTGCTGGCCTTGCCAAGGCAAGGTGAGGTATAAACGCAGTCAATGGAAGGGAAGTTGGTTTGTCTGATGGTCTGGGCTGTGTCCACAGCCAGGTGTGTAAGTATCTGATATGTGCTTCTACTAGTAATAACCTTTGCCGACTTTAACAGTTGTGGTGGCCTTCCAACAACCCTGAACCTATGCTATTGGCAAATATCACTGTCGTTAGAGGGGAAGAATAAAGATCATACCATCGAACTAGCTTTTGCAAATGAATGTGATTTTGAATTAGTGGAAGTATAACTGGGTAAGGTGGAGGCAGCTGGGAGCTTGGATGGAGCACTAAAACCCATCTCGAAGGTGTTTATTCAGAAAATGCTGGAGTAACTCAGCAGGTCAGGCAGCATCTCAGGAGAGAAGGAATGGGTGACATTTTGGGTCGAGACCCTTCTTCAGACTGATGTAAGGGGGGCGGGACAAAGGAAGGATATAGGTGGAGACAGGAAGATAGATGGAGATCTGGGAAGGGGGAGGGGAAGAGAGGGACAGAGGAACTATCTAAAGTTGGAGAAGTCGATGTTCATACCGCTGGGCTGCAAGCTGCCCAGGCAAAATATGAGGTGCTCGTATACTGAAACCCATCTGGTCAAGCAGACAGTAGGCCACAGCTACAAAGCTAACAAGGCATTTTATTCCCAGGTATATATTTGGCTTCTGTTGATGATTGCAACTGTAGAAGTAAAGAATTATCTTGATCGGTACATACCTTAGAGTTTCCAGTTGGCAACGTGGGTTTTTCAAGGCGATAGACAGTGCCTGGATGCCTGAATCCCCCAGTATATTCATGCTTAGATCCAGCTCCCGCAGTGTCTGGTTTGTGACTAACACATTGGCAAGCTTCTCACAACAAGTAGGTGTCAGTTTTGTATCACTTAATCTACAAGAAATAAATGTCAGAAGTATATCCCAATATTGAACAAACTTTATACGTGTAATATTACTAATACATTATAACCAATTTAAATTGAAAGATTTGAAAATCTATATATTTAAAATAGATAAATATAGATCAAATATTAATCTATGTTAAATATAAAATTAATTTAATTCTATTTTATTTAAATTAAATAAACAGATATTTTATTTTAGTATATCTAAAATAACTAAATCTCTATTTTAGTTAAGAGACTAAAGGCATCTTCTATGATTGCTCCCATCTCTTTTCCTGCACCTCATTTTGACCAGTCATTCAGTCAGAACCTGACCATGCAGAACTGTGATACTAATGTCAATTGGAAACATGTTTCAAACAGGTACCCTATCCATCACCATGGCCATTGTATGGCAATGCTCTATCCAATGCTGAACACATAAGTTCATAAGTTCATAAGGGCTACGAGCAGAATTAGACCATTCAGCCCATCAAGTCACGTACAGGTATGTAGGTTAATTGGCTGGGTAAATGTAAAAAATTGTCCCTAGTGGGTGTAGGATAGTGTTAATGTACGGGGATCACTGGGCGGCACGGACTTGGAGGGCCGAAAAGGCCTGTTTCCGGCTGTATATATATGATATGATATGATGATAAGTCTACTCCGCCATTCAATCATGGCTGATCTATCTTTCCCTCTCAACCCCATTCTCCTGCCTTCTCCCCATAACGCCTGACACCCTTACTAATCAAGAATCTGTCAATCTGTGCCTTAAAATAGTCATTGACTTGGCCTCCACCACCGTCTGTGGCAATGAATTCCACAGATTCACCACCCTCCAACTAAAGAAATTCTTCCTCGTCTCTTTCCAAAAGGAACTGAGGCTATGGCCTCTGGTCCTGGAATCTTCCACTAGGGGAAACAATCTCTCCTCATCCACTCTATCCAGATCTTTCACTATTCGGTAAGTTTCAATGAGGTCCCCCCTCATCCTTCATTATCACTACACCACTCCCCATCTCGACACCCTGCACATCTATTTCTATGCATCTGATCCTATCGTCCATCTATCATTATACATTCTATTCCTACTGCTTAATCCAAAACATTTACACTCTGCCTATGCTTTATGCTTCACAAAATCCAGTGATGTGCATCTTTCCCTGTGACCTATCCCAGCACCATTCTAAACCATATCCATCAGCCGAGACTGTACCCAATCCATTGCTGTATACCCTGTTTCTTCATCCCATTCATCATCATACAATCTACTTTTGTACATTCTGTCCATTGCTGCACACGCTACCCACCACAGTGCACCCTATCTATTGGCAAGCAGCTTATCAATACACTCTATCACTATACAATCCTAATATTGCTGTTCATCCCATTCCTACATCCTATCTATTGCCACATTCAATGCAGTGTTGCTTATCCCCGAAACCATTTTCACAATTTTATTGCTATTATACTTAATGTTGTACAGGGCCCTAGTGAGACCGCACCTGGAGTACTGTGTGCAGTTTTGGTCTCCAAATTTGAGGAAGGATATTCTTGCTATTGAGGGCGTGCAGCATAGGTTCACTAGGTTAATTCCCGGAATGGCGGGGCTATCGTATGTTGAAAGCCTGGAGCGACTAGGCTTGTATACACTGGAATTTAGAAGGATGAGAGGGGATCTTATCGAAACGTATAAGATTATTAAGGGGTTGGACACGTTAGAGGCAGGAAACATGTTCGCAATGTGGGGGAGTCCAGAACAAGGGGCCACAGTTTAAGAATAAGGGGTAGGCCATTTAGAATGGAGATGAGGAAAAACCTTTTCAGTCAGAGAGTTGTGAATCTGTGGAATTCTCTGCCTCAGAAGGCAGAGGAGGCAGTGGAGGCCAATTCTCTAAATGCACTCAAGAGAGAGCTAGATAGAGCTCTTAAAGATAGCAGAGTCAGGGGGTATGGGGAGAAGGCAGGAACGGGGTACTGATTGAGAATGATCAGCCATGATCACATTGAAATGGCGGTGCTGGCTCAAAGGGCCGAATGGCCTACTCCTGCACCTATTGTCTATTGTCTATTGTCTATAATTATTCCCATGCATTTCTTGCTGGCCTTTCTACTCATAATCTCTAACTTGTCCATAATATACACACCAGTATACTATCCTACACTAACTTGTGATCATTCCCAATATCTATCTGTTTGCAACTTGGTAAATGTGAGTTTGCCTTCTCATTTCAAATTCCTGCTAAGTTTGCTCACTTTAATTTTGAAATTCCCTCCAGCCTTAAGTTATCATCTTGCTCTGAGGAGAAAACAACTTTCACCTAGTTTTAAGTGAGGTCAGGCAGCTCGATGTTCTGGTGTGTGTACACAATTTCACAGGTATTGATCAAGCACAGAGGCACCAGAGAAATGGTTTCTCCGAGAGGTTTCCCAATCTATTCTGTGCTTGACACCAGTTCCCAGTCAGCCATTTTGGGCTTGACTTTACTATTTTGTCTGCCACCTCGCCCCTTATTGTAACAATACCAGTATTTCCCTCAGTTACCCCATCACCACCTCAAAAAAATCCTTTTCTTCTCAAATCACTTGGCCTCTGCACTTTTGCTCCATTAAGACTGAACCCTCAATCTCTCCAGCTGTGGCTCATTGATGTTCTACCTCATTGTGAAGCATGAGACCTCTAGAATTCCACAGTATAATTGTATCAATTTTTCTTATGAACACTTAATCATTTAGCCCCATCCCCTGGATCTGCAGTCAACAAAATGCCCCATTACTCAACACTAACGTATCAATATATAGAATAGATGCACAATGCTGGAGTAACTCAGCGGGACAGTCAGCATCTCTGGAGAGAAGGAATAGGGGACGTTTCGGGTCGAGACCCTGCTTCAGACTGATTTACAGGACTGTGCTGTCACACAAACTGCATCAAAATCCCTTCAAGCACTATAAGTAATAACCATAATCACACTGGTTGTTAATGCCTTGTAAATCTTTACTTACTGCAATGATTGTAGTGAACAGCTTGGGTCCATCAGTGCCATTGACAATGCATTCAAGCCTGTATCTTGAATAACGTTTGAACTGAGATCCAGACGGGTCAGTGTGCGATTGACTCTGAGGGCAGAAGTCAGCTCTTTGTAGTTTTTCTGTGTCAAGTTATTGCTGGCCAACCTTTAGATTAGAAAGAAAAATCATTCTACAAGCAAGAGAAGTAAAGTCCAAACTGAAAATTAGCAATGGTTGAAATAATCCTGGTAACAAGCTATTTTGATCCACAATATTTACTTGTGCATATATAGCTGATCAAATGATAATGTTACTTAGTAATAGCATGCTGCCAGCATTCATGTTGAAACCTCCAACACATTTATGGAAACAATAGAATCAAGTTTCAAAGCAGCCAACAAAGCCCTTGATCACGGGACGATAAACAAAACCATCAATTCATTCTTCCTGAAAAGAATCGTTGCCTGAAATCCAGATAGAAAAATGCATTCAGACAGAAACCAAGATTCCACAGAAAGCTGTGGATAGGGTTTAGAAGGATGAGGGGGGATCTTATTGAAACATATAAGATAATTAGGGGATTGGACACATTAGAGGCAGGAAACATGTTCCCAATGTTGGGGGAGTCCAGAACAAGGGGCCACAGGTTAAGAATAAGGGGTAGGCCATTTAGAACGGAGATGAGGAAGAACTTTTTCAGTCAGAGAGTGGTGAAGGTGTGGAATTCTCTGCCTCAGAAGGCAGTGGAGGCCAGTTCATTGGATGCTTTCAAGAGAGAGCTGGATAGAGCTCTTAAGGATAGCGGAGTGATGGGGTATGGGGAGAAGGCAGGAACGGGGTACTGATTGAGAGTGATCAGCCATGATCGCATTGAATGGCGGTGCTGGCTCGAAGGGCTGAATGGCCTACTCCTGCACCTATTGTCTATTGTCTATTGTCTATAGGGTTGCAACTGTTCTGTATTAGCCGGGACATCCTGTATTTTGGGCTAAATTGGTTTGTCCCGTACGGGATCACCCTTGTCCCATATTAGGCCCGGGGAGTCGCTGTAGGACCGGACGCTGTAGGCCCCGACACTATAGGCTCCGACGCTGAAGGTCCCGACAGGTTAGGTCCAGAAACTCTAGATTTCCGACATTTTAGCCCCGGACAGATTAGGTCCGTAGGCCCGGGCACCGCCTAACAGAGGTTGCGTAGCAGCCTCCACTCCCAGCCCGGGTGGCCGCCATTGGTGGAGCGGGAGCAAATGGCCGCTGGCTGGGTGAGGTCATGTGGGGCGTGGGGCACCTTGTCCCGTATTTGGGAGTGAGATAGTTGGCACCCCTAGCTGTGGAGGCCAAGTCAATGGATATTTCTAACGTGGAGATTGGCAGATTTTTGATTAGTACGGGTGTCAGGGGTTATGAGGAAAAGGCAGGAGAATGGGGTTGAGAGGAAAATATAAATTAGCCATGATTTAATAGCGGAGTAGACTCGATGGGCCAAAAGACATTATTCTGCTCCTAGAACTTATAAAGATGTGCTATGTTTAACTATTTTGCCCGCTAATCAAACAAATTTCATACCCGTTTAATAAGACAAGACATTTTATAGTTTTGTTTGCTGGGAGAAGATGGATCAGAATCTGCGCGCTGCACCATTGCAATTTCCAGATCATGTTCCCCATGGATTGAAGAACGTGTAGGAGATCCATTAACATTTTGTTCAATTTAAGTAGTTGCCAAGAAACACAAGGATATAAATTGCTGGAGTAACTCAGCAGGTCATGCAGCATCTCTGGAGAACACGGATCGGTGATGTTTTGGGTCGAGACCCTTCTAAAGATTAATTGTGGGGGAGAGGGCAAGATGAAAGCTGGAAAAGGGGAGAGGCAGGAGAGAGTGTAGCAAGTAATAGGTGGGCACAGGTGAGGCAGATGGTTGGAACAAAGGCAAGAGATAAGAACAGAAGGTGGGAGAGGGGTAGAAGGAGGGGGGGGGCATGTGGAGGGGAGAAATAGATGGGAAGGTGGGCCGCAAGGGAGGAAAGGGGGGAGGGAAGAGAGGATGGGAGGTGCAGGGGAGAAAAGGGGTAGGAGGAGGTTTGTGGGGAAGGGGGTCTCTTAAAATTGGAGAATTCAGAATTACCATTAGGAAACTTCATTTCAGACATGGGATGGAATCCCAGACCACCTCGACGATTTCCTATTTCAATCAGCTAGATCTTTACTGCCTCCTTCTCTGCTCTTCTGTCACCTGATTTTGGAATCTCAAACGTAAGCCCAGTTAATGGCCATATTTTTAGCAATTACGTCGGCACAGTGGCACAGGAGTGGAGTTGCTGCCTCACAGCACCAGAGGCCCAGTTTCGATCATGGCTTTGGGTGCTGTCTGCGCGGAGTTTGCAAGTTCTCCCCGTGACTGTGTCTCCGGGTGCTGCGGTTTCTTCTCACATCCCAAAGACGTGCAAATTTGCAGTTAATTGCGTTCGGTAAATTGCCCCTAGAGTGTCGCACGCAAAAGTGACATGACATAGAACTGGTGTGAACAGGTGATCGCTGGTCAGCATGAACCAGTTCACGCTGGGACCTGTTTCCATGCTGTATCTCTAAACTACATCTCGAATCTAAATGAAGACGGACAGGTTTGTAGGTTAATTGGCTTGGTAAAATGTTGTTTTTTTTTAAAATTGTCCCTCGTGTGTCTAGGGTAGTGTTAATGTGTGGGGATCGCTGGTCGGCGCGGACCCGGTGGGCCAAAAGGGCCTGTTTCCGCGCTGTACCTCTAAACTAAAAGAACATTATGTTTCTATACAATATTCATACCCCGTACAAACTAATTCTTCAAAGTATCACACAGATTTACACTTGCCGAAGTATCGTAGTATTGATTCACGTTGACACTAAAGCACACAGTCAGAGTTTTGAATATTGGAAGTGAAACATCATTGAAATAACACTGATGAAATCATTGAGTCACGGAGCCCAGAAACCAGTCCTTCCATCCACCAAGCCTGCACCAACACGTGAGCACCCATTCATTCATCTCAGGTAGACATAAAAAGCTGGAGTAACTCAGCGGGTCAGGCAGCATCTCTGGAGAGAAGGAACGCCCAGCGTTTCGAGGGTCTTGGGGAAAGGGAAATGAGAGATATAGACGATGATGTGGAGAGATCTATTCTCATGTCCTCTTGCTCTCTCTCCACTTTCCCATCAACTTTCCCCAGAGTTTCCTACTCTCTTGCACGCACACCTGAAGACAATTTGCAATGGCTAGCTAATCCATCAACCCGGTTCATTGGGAGGCAGCACATCTGGTTAGGGAGGAACTGCAGATGCTGGTTCATGGCCAGAAACGTCACCTTTTCCTTTTCCCCAGAGATGCTGCCTGACCTGTTGAGTTACTCCAGCATTTTGTGTCTATCTTCAGCAGATCTGTTTGCTGTGTTACTGTGCCCATTGCCCACTCACAGTTTCTGGGTAGTTTTAAGAAGTGATAATTTCACTCACGTACTGATACTTAGTTTATAAAAGCAATTTGTTTTGAACAGCATCTGCATTTGTTTCATGTGGTTACCAGAGAAACTTCTGATGGACACAGAATGCAATTGTCCACTGTTCCACTGTGCGGCAACAAACTGTAACATTTGCCATTTGCTTGAACTGCAAGACATATGAAACAACAATTTCTAGTCCTAACTATCTTACTGCAGAGATTTTTGACAATTTGACACCTGAAGGGAAAATTGAGTTAATTGAAATTACGTTAAGCAGGTTCCACAGTATGCACAAATATTAATATTTGCCCCAAATTCTACAAACCTTCAGACAATAATGGAAATCCTTCCATGAAATTACAAATAATTTAACACATGCTGTTGTTCATTCAAGCTTCAATGTGAAATTGTTCAAAGATACTTATGGACAATCACATGGTCATAAACTTGATGTCTGAGCAACAGGCCTCCCATTGAAACACTTTTTGGTGGCAATTAGTAAGTTGAAGTTGTGTCAACAAATTATCTATATTTCCCACTTACTCCAAACACGTCAAGGTGCAGTTGGGACTTCTGAGCACATCACAAAGCACTTCCACTCCAGTTTCCTCCGAGTAAGAGCCCATCATTCCAAAATCAAACGTCGACGTATTATTCAGCCTAAGCACGCAAATGCAGCAGGGAACAAATATTAATTGCTGACATTCTTTTAATGCTTTCAAATAGTTAATGTACTCTGTCACACTAAGATGGAAGTACAATAATACTAAGCAAACTATACCTTGAAATTCTGATCTGCCCAAATTCTGGTAACTTGGCTCTACTAGGTCCTGCCCTCGTGTGACCTCCCAAAACGCGCCACCTCGCTCCTATTTGCTTTAAACTCCATTAGCCATTCCTCAGCCCACTTGCCCAGTTGATCAAGAGCCTTCTGTAAATTTAAAATTTTTAAGTGATTTAGACAGCAGCAACCCAACGAAACGAAACAGTTGTAACAGTTTTGGACAGGGTAAAGTGCAAGTTGATCTATGCGTTGTGGCCATCCGGCTCAGCAGGACCGGTTCATAGCAGCTATGGCCCTGGGGATGAAGCTGTTCCTGAGTCTGGAGGTGCGGGCGTAGAAGGCCTTGTATCGTCTGCCCGATGGAAGGAGTTCGAACAGACTGTTGCAGGGGTGTGAAGAGTCTTTGTGGATGCTGGTGGCTTTTCTGAGGCATCGTGTGTTGTAGATGCCCTCTAAGTCTGGTAGCTGTGTTCCGATGGCCCTCTGAGCTCTATGGACTACCCGCTGTAGAGCTTTCCTTTCTGCCTCCGTGCAGCACAGGGATGCTATGCGTTAGGATGCTCTCTATGCTGCAGCGGTAGAAGGTCGTCAGCAGCTGTTGGGGTAGACCAGACTTTTTCAGTGTTCTTAAGTAGAACAGTCTTTGTTGTGCCTTCTTGACCAGCGCAGCAGTGTTATTGGACCATGTTAGGTCCTCCGAAATGTGAGTGCCCAGAAACTTGAAGCTGGACACTCTCTCCACACTGTCCCCGTTGATAGAGATCGGGGCGTATTCCCCGTTATGTGACCTACGGAAGTTGATGATCAGCTCCTTGGTCTTGGTGGTATTTAGGGACAGGTTGTTATCCGAGCACCAGTCCGCCAGGTTCTGCACATCCGCTCTATAGTTTGTTTCATCCCCGTTGGTGATCAGCCCGATCACCGTTGTGTCATCTGCAAACTTGACAATGGTGTTGGTGTCGAATGCAGGAACACAGTCGTGTGTGAAGAGGGAGTAGAGCATGGGGCTCAGATCACAGCCCTGTGGTGTGCCGGTACTCAGGGTGATAGTGGAGGACAGGTGCGGGCCCATTCTCACTGCCTGCGGTCGTTCCAGCAGGAAGTCCAGGATCCAGTCACATAATGACGAGCTGAGGCCTAGCTGGTGGAGTTTGGTGATGAGCTTGGTGGGGATGACCGTGTTGAAGGCAGAGCTATAGTCTATGAATAGCATCCTCACGTACGTGCCCTGTCTCTCTAGGTGAGTCAGGACAGTGTGAAGAGCCAAATGTGTAAGATTCAATCACCAGTGTACAAAAACATGCTGTCACAATTTAGCCCCTGTCTATCCAAATGCATATATATTTCATTCACAAGAGAGAAGGGAAGTTTCAGTAATAGCCTAGCGAGGTGTTTCAGCCATGTGAAAGTCAAGTTAGAAAAGTATTGCTGGTGAGTGCAATGGTTGTAAATGAGAGGAGAATAGTCATGAATAGTACAGAAGCTGTACAGAGGCTGTACAAATAGCCTTACAGAAGTGGCCTCAAGCTGTAGTGCAGTGCGCTACAGGGATACAGTATGTTTCCTCACGTTTGTCTTAGTCACTAACTGTTTTGCCTGAGTCTATGGTTTCGTAGAAACTTCTATTCCAGAGATTTGAGCACAAAAGCCTAGTTTCACTTTTTAACACAACATTGAGGGAATGGAAATGCAAATGTTCATTCTGCCTCTTGTGGAACATAAACAAAGTATCTCGCGATGAAGAGTAGGGAAGTTTTGCACTGGCTAATATTTATCATTCATGCAACATTGCTGAAAACAGATTGGCTGGTCATAATTGCACCGCTGTTTGTCGGAACTTGCTTGCTTGTTCCCGGCACGACAATATTCTTTGCCTGCCTTGTGGGGTTCCTTCTCATTTTAAGAGAGTAATATATCGTTAAGAAGCATCAGGAATTCCCGATATCCATGCCAGAGTCTGCACTGGAGTATTCATATACACAATGTAGCTGGGACATGGGCGAAGGGCCTGTTTCCACACTGTATCACTCTGTGACTCTGTGACTCTATGACAATGTGGCTTCAAGTACAGGTTGAAGGCTCACAATCCTCTGGTGAATGGCTCACCTCCTATCTCTCCAATCCTGTCTACCATCTCCAAGGCTCAGGAGTGTGATGAAGTACTCTCCACTTGCCTGAATGAGTGCAGCTTCAACAATACTCAGCAAGCTCAGCAGCATGTAGACCACATCAGCTCGTTTCATGGGCACCCCCCTGCACAACCATTCATTCACTCCATCACCGATACAAACTGAGTGACAGCAGTTTGTACTACCTGCTCCAACTCACCAGCACCTTCCAATCTACAACTCTACCAACTAGGAGGACAAGAGCAGCAACAAAGGGGTACAAAGGTAGAGTTGCTGGCTTGCAATGCTAACAGCGACAGACACCAGGGTTCGGTCCCGACTACGGGCGCTGTCTGTACAGAGTTTGTACGTTCTCCCCTTGACCGCGTGGGTTTTCTCCGAGATCTTCGATGTCCTCCCACACTCCAAAGGTGTACAGGAGTGTAGGTTAATTGGCTTGGTATGAACATAAATTGTCCCTTGTGTATAGGATGGCGTTAATATGCTGGTAGGCGCGGAGTCGGTGGGCCAAATTACTTGTTTTTGCACTGTATCTAAACTAAATTAAACTAAAGTAAAAGTATGGAGACATCACCTGGAAGTTGCCCTTCTAGTCACGCACCGCCCTGGCCTGGAAATATATTGCTGTTCCTTCACTGTCACTGGGTCAAAATCCAGGTGCTCTCTCCTTAAAATTATTGCCGATGAACTTACACCTCAAGGACTGCAGTGGTTGAAGCAGGCAGCCCCCCACCATCACTTCTCTGGGGTATTTAGGGATGGATAACTACATTCTGGCTCAGCCTCAGAAGCACACATCTTTTCAATTAATAAAAAAATGTCCTTCTGAGGTTAGCAATCAATTGATAGTGGGGCCAGCGGGGATAGTGGGGATAGATGGCCCCATCTAATTATATTAGACAATAGACAATAGGTGCTGGAGTAGGCCATTCGGCCCTTCGAGCCAGCACCACCATTCAATGTGATCATGGCTGATCATTCTCAATCAGTACCCCGTTCCTCCTTCTCCCCATACCCCCTGACTCCGCTATCCTTAAGAGCTCTATCTAGCTCTCTCTTGAATTTGCTAATGGTACTTTTCATCCCTTCATCCAAGTCATTAATGTATATTGTAAATAGCTGCGGTCCCAGCACCGAGCCTTGCGGTACCCCACTAGTTACTGCCTGCCATTCTGAAAGGGACCCGTTTATCCCCACTCTTTGCTTTCTGTCTGTCAACCAATTTTCTATCCATGTCAGTACCCTACCTCCAATACCATGTGCTCTAATTTTGCCCACTAATCTCCTATGTGGGTCCTTGTCGAAGGCTTTCTGAAAGTCGAGGTACATCACATCCACTGGCTCTCCCCAGTCAATTTTCCTAGTTATATCCTCAAAAAATTCCAGAAAATTAGTCAAGCATGATTTCCCTTTCGTAAATCCATGCTGACTCGGAACGATCCTGTTACTGCTATCCAAATGCTCCGCAATTTTGTCTTTTATAATTGACTCCAGCATCTTCCCCACCACTGATGTCAGACTAACTGGTCTATAATTTCCCGTTTTCTCTCGCCCTCCTTTCTTAAAAAGTGGGATAACATTATTCTTAGTCTTTCTCCAATTTGTCTTTCTCATTGTACTCATGTGATTGAGCACATGGCATCTGCACATGGTAGATTCAGATCGTAAAGTTGCCATAGAGTAATAATTGAATATTTATGATGTTCTCTCATATAATAAGGACGTACCCCAGTTTTTGTAACCTGCATCGTGAATCTTTCAGTGCCACGGACAGTATTCGCAAGCCTGCTTCACCCATTCTGTTGCTGCTCACGTTCAGCTCTTGCAACGTTCGGTTTGCCACGAGTACAGAAGCCAGCTCCTCCCAACTTCCAGTTGAGAGGTCATTGTTGCTCAAACTAAAGAGGACAAAATAAGTCAGCTTCTTTAAACTCAAAATTAAACTAACTATTCAGCATTCAGCGTCAAATCACATGACATTGACAAATATATTAAATAGAACTTTAAAATAAATTAAAATCCGATTCTCCATTGGATTTTGTCGCCAATGGCAAATGGCACTAGATGTTGCCCATATGCAATTAAAAGATATAAAACAAAAGAAAGAAAGCTTATGTAAAGCTTATGTAAAGAGGAAAAAAATAGTCAAGGCAAATGTGGGTCCCTTGAAGACAGAAGCAGAGGAATTTATTATGGGGAACAAGGAAATGGCAGACGAGTTGAACCGGTACTTTGGATCTGTCTTCACTAAGGAAGATACAAGCAATCTCCCAGATGTTCTAGTGGCCAGAGATCCTAGGGTGACGGAGGAACTGAAGGAAATCCACATTAGGCAGGAAATGGTGTTGGGTAGACTGATGGGACTGAAGGCTCATAAATCCCCAGGGCCTGATGGTCTGCATCCCAGAGTACTTAAGGAGGTGGTGCTAGAAATTGTGGATGCATTGGTGATCATTTTCCAATGTTCTATAGATTCAGGATCTGTTCCTGTGGATTGGAGGGTAGCTAATGTTGTCCCACTTTTTAAGAAAGGAGGGAGAGAGAAAACGAGAAATTATAGGCCAGTTAGTCTTGCATCAGTGGTGGGGAAGATGCTGGAGTCAATTATAAAAGACGAAATTGCGGAGCATTTGTATAGTAGTAACAGGATAATTCCGAGTCAGCATGGATTTTCGAAGGGGAAATCATGCTCGACTAATCTTCTGGAATTCTTTGAGGATGTAACTAGGAAAATTGACAGGGGAGAGCCGGTGGATGTGGTGTATCTCGACTTTCAGAAAGCCTTCGACAAGGTTCCACATAGGAGATTAGTGGGCAAAATTAGAGCACATGGTATTGGAGGTAGGGTACTGACATGGATAGAAAATTGGTTGACAGACAGAAAGCAAAAAGTGGGGATAAATGGGTCCCTTTCAGAATGGCAGGCAGTAACTAGTGGGGTACCGCAAGGCTCGGTGCTGGGACCACAGCTATTTACAATATACATTAATGACTTGGATGAAGGGATTAAAAGTACCATTAGCAAATTTGCAGATGATACAAAGCTGGGTGGTAGTGTGAACTGTGAGGAAGATGCTATGAGGTTGCAGGGTGACTTGGACAGGTTGTGTGAGTGGGCGGATGCATGGCAGATGCAGTTTAATGTGGATAAGTGTGAGGTTATCCACTTTGGTGGTAAGAATAGGAAGGCAGAGTATTATCTGAATGGTGTCAAGTTAGGAAAAGGGGGCGTTCAACGAGATCTGGGTGTCCTAGTGCATCCATCACTGAAAGGGAGCATGCAGGTTCAGCAGGCAGTGAAGAAAGCCAATGGAATGTTGGCCTTCATAACAAGAGGAATTGAGTATAGGAGCAAAGAGGTCCTTCTGCAGTTGTACAGGGCCCTAGTGAGACCGCACCTGGAGTACTGTGTGCAGTTTTGGTCTCCAAAATTTGAGGAAGGATATTCTTGCTATTGAGGGCGTGCAGTGTAGGTTTACTAGGTTAATTCCCGGAATGGCGGGACTGTCATATGTTGAAAAACTGGAGCGACTAGGCTTGTATACACTGGAATTTAGAAGGATGAGAGGGGATCTTATCGAAACGTATAAGATTATTAAGGGGTTGAACACGTTAGAGGCAGGAAACATGTTCCCAATTTTGGGGGAGTCCAGAACAAAGGGCCACAGTTTAAGAATAAGGGGTAGGCCATTTAGAACGGAGATAAGGAAAAACTTTTTCAGTCAAAGAGTTGTGAATCTGTGGAATTCTCTGCCTCAGAAGGCAGTGGAGGCCAATTCTCTGAATGCATTCAAGAGAGAGCTAGATAGAGCTCTTAAGGATAGCGGAGTCAGGGGGTATGGGGAGAAGGCAGGAACGGGGTACTGATTGAGAATGATCAGCCATGATCACATTGAATGGCGGTGCTGGCTCGAAGGGCTGAATGGCCTCCTCCTGCACCTATTGTCTATTGTCTATAGTGCACAACGAGAAAGGGGGTCCAATTGTTGCAAAGTTGTACATTCCAAATCTTCAGGGGACACCGTGAGATGAAGGTGCTCCTTGGAGTGGATGCTGAATGGGCTCAGAATTTTGAGTTAAGAATAACGGGATTTAATTAAATGGTAATTGGCTTAACAGGGGCAGATAGGTTTAGGCAATGCGCATGAAAACTGTAAGGAGGAATGTCTGCTCGAGACTTGTATAGAAGGAAGTTACCTTCAAAATTTGGCGTGTAATTTGCTGTGTTTGGAAACATTTGAAATCATACATGCAGTCTCTTTTACATACTTCAGACTCTGCATTCTGCATTCTGTATTCTTCAGTGCTGTAGACAATAAGCATATCCCTTTATCTCCCAGATGGTTATCGCAAAGGTTCACATTTCTCAGCATCCTATTACTGCTCACAATGATGGCCAGGGCCTCACAACATCTATGCGTGAGATCATTTCTTTCCAACCTGTGCAACAGGGAAAGGATAAACATTTTGCATCCCGAACAACTCATTCCAATTTCTGCAGCTCAGTAATACATTTTGATGCAGCATTTATAGGTCAAGTAGGGAGAAAGTCAATTGGCTTGCAACTTCCACTGTGCTCATTTTTTTGCTACGAATGTGTATGGCTTTCTGTGACATCTGTGGGCGTGGCTGCGTTCTGCAGCAGCGGCTCACCGGCAGTCTCTCTGTGTTTTTTGTTTTTTTTGTCTATTGTCATCGTTTAAATGTACGTTTTGATCTATTTTTAACTCTGTTTATGCGGGGGGTGGTGGGGGGTGGGGGAAACCTTTTTTTTCCAATCTCCTCCTCAACGGAGATGCGACCTTTATCGTGTCGTATCTCCGTTTGCGCTACGGCCTAACCCCGTGGAGTCGGCGGCCTCCAGCTGGAATCGACCTTGAAGACTCCGGTCGCAGGGCCTGGACTTACCATCTCGGAGGCTTCAGCCGTGGGCCCTGCAGACCGCAACATCGGGAGTTCGCAGGTCCCTGGCTGGCGACCGGCTTTCGGGAGCTCCAGCCGTAGCAGCTTCGACCGCCCCGGAATGCGAGGTTTGATTGACCCGCTCGCAGGCCCTTCATCGCTCTATGTGGCCTGGCCGCGGCACTTTCCATCGCCCGGTGGGGGTTCAGGACCTTCATCGGCCTGCTCGGCTCGGCTCTGGGATTTTCCATCGCCCGGTGGGGGCTTCAAAAGTCGGGAGCCTCGATCGCCTCGTGGCACCACGGGAGAAGAATGAGGAGGAGATAAGACTTTTCTTTGCCTTCCATCACAGTGAGGGTGTGCCTGGAGCAATCACTGTGATGGCTGTTTGTGTTAAAATTGTAATTGTGTGTCTTGTGTTCTTTATTGTTTACTGCCGGACCCTGACGTGAGAGGACGCTGGCGCTATTTGTTCGCCGCTTCTCCGTCAGGATAGTTCGTCTGTTTGTTTTTATGTCTTGACTGTTTTTGTAAAGCGTCTTTGAGCACTTGGAAAAGCGCTATAAAAAAATAAATGTTTATTATTATTATTATTATTTGTACATTCAACTAACCAACGACTCATTTTTGTTTTATAGCTATGGATGCCTGGGTAACATTGGTTAGGACCATTACTTGATGACTGAACATAAAAAATAATTAATTGATATTTTCTTTTATTATGGAACTCTGAAAATTTAGAAACAGGTTGATTATTACAATCGTCTCAATATAATACGTTCTGACTAACCAATGCTTTTCGTCCATAGGCCTGCAAATATAAGCATTTTTCAGTCATTTGTATTTTTAATTCATATCTCAAATACATCGAGTTCAGTGGCCAGAATCCAAAATATACTTTAATCCAGATACAGGACTGATTCAATACACCGGTATAAGTTGTATAAGGGACAAATTGGATGATGCATTTAGGTTTTCATTACTTACTCCAAATTTAGCAGTTTACAACCTGGACTCTTGATCACTTCAGATAATACTTTGACTCCAGAATCTCCTAAATTTGATCCATTCATCCTAAATGGAAACAAAGTACCAACAAGTTTGTAATCAAATTGCAATAGATTGCAAATTGAGATATAAGCTCCAAGTATTAATAAATACAGTTAGTTCCTCTGTTAAAAACAATTATTATTTTATGTACTGATCTACAGTCTCAAGAATCTAATTTTCATAAATTCATAAATGTTAGGAGCAGAATTATGCCAGTAAGCCCATCAAGTCTACTCCACCATTCAAACATGGCTGATCTCTCTTTTCCTCTCAACCCCATTCTCCTGCCTTCTCCCCATAACCCCTGACACCCGTACCAATCAAGAATCTGTCTATCTCTGCCTCAACAATGTCCATTGACTTGGACTCCACAGCCTTCTGAGGCAAAGAATTCCACAGATTCACCACCCTCTGACTAAAGAAATTCCTCCTCATCTCCTTCCTAAAGGAACGTCCTCTAATTCTGAGGCAATGACCTGGTCCTAGACTCTCCCACTAGTGGAAACATCCTCTTCACATCCACTCTATCCAGACCTTTATGACATTCCTTTGAAAAAATGTGGTGAGGATCTACAAGGTACATTTAACAACTAGGTATTAGTTGACGTAAAAACTAGGAAGATTTGTGTTGTATGTTATCAAGCACAGTAAACATTACAAGTGTAGCATTAATGTAATGTTACTGTTCTCTGTTATGAACACAAGTCATATTTTACAATTTAATGAAACTTAAAGTAATACAAATTAAATGCAAATGCTGACCTCAAATACCAATACAAAATCTATGACGAGATGTGTTAATAAAAACAGGAAATGCTGAAAACACTCAGGCAGCATCCATGGAGAGAGAAAAAGAGTTAATGTTTCAGGCCACTGAAGTTTTGTCAGAACTCAATTTGTCTTGTACATCAAGTGAGAATATATGTAACTACTAAATTATTGATAGAACAGTTAAAATGAATGCAGAAACGAAGGTAGCAAGAAATAATAAGTAAATGATCAGCTCTTGTTAGAGGCATGGGAATAAATAAAATAATAAAATATCAATGAACAACAGTGTGCAGGTTAGTGCCAATCAGAACAGGCAGCGTGAGGGTTTGAATGGAATTACACAAACATTTCAGATCACTTCAGATATTTTCATTCGTATTAGGATCACAATATCCTGTACATACTGGCATCTCTAAAAAGTTAATCATCACTCTTTCGTTTTCCATCTATGTGACATATGTGTTTATTATTCATGCATAATGTTCCTCCGGAGAGGATCCGGCAGCGTTAGTGGAGAGGGCGGTGCGGCGGTCGATGGTGGTGCCGACCGACAGACAAGGAAGGACCATGTGGAGTGAGGATGCTGCTGCCGGGGGAAGGAACAAAGGGGGACCCGGCATGGGGGGACTGCCGTGAGGGAGGGGGGGAAGAACAAAGGGGGACCTGGTGTGGGGGGACTGCCGTGAGGGAGGGGGGGAAGAACAAAGGGGGACCTGGTGTGGGGGGACTGCCATGAGGGAGGGGGGAAGAACAAAGGGGGGACCCAGCATGGGGGGACTGCCGTGAGGGAGGGGGGGGAAGAACAAAGGGGGACCCAGCATGGGGGGACTGCCGTGAGGGAGTGGGGGGTAAGAACAAAGGGGGACCCAGCGTGGGGGGATTTATAACTTTGTAAGTGCCCTTTATGGGCAACTATTTGCATACCTTGGGTATGCAAGCAAAGAATTTCACTGTGTCTTGTAATTCAAGTATTCAATTCAATACCAGCACCTTTTTGTGAACAAGAAAAGCACTCATAAAAAAATGATTTACAGAGTGAGGGCAGCAAGGAAGGAGTCTATACCAGTACTATGGAGGAGCAATCCAGCCAACCCCTCTCTACAACCCGCTCCCCAAAGCCCTGCAATGTCTTTCAGGAGAGGATTTCAGTGAAATGGAAGTGAACGACGGCATGAAAACTAACAGTGATGATACAACTAAATCTGAGCTTGACCAAATCTCAAAGTAAACATGTAGTATTGACATCAGGTCACATAAATCAACAGTTGAACTGTTGTAAGTTCACCCCGCCCTCTCCCCCCCCCCCCCCCCCCACAACTTCCACCACCACCACCGTATTATTACTATACAAAAATCACATGTGGCTTATTGAATGAAGCTTTTTTTAAGGGAACCATGTCTTACGTTAAACTTGTAAAAGAAGGCAGAACTGGAGCCAATCTGCGAAGACCGATGGAAGTTATTTTGCATTCAGATAAATTAAATGTCTCACTTTTCTGATCTGACATTTGCAAAACGAGGGCCAGTGCTGAACAATCATGGGGTGACAGAGTCTGATACGGAGCAGTCCCAGTGGCCAGCATCCTGCTAAACTGCACCACTAATGAATTATCATCTAATTCAATTAAACAAAGCAGAAGAGTGAGGCATTTTTCTGGAGGAATATCTTTCTGTAATTTTTGCTTCAAAAATTGAATGATCCTCGTTACCTCATCGTGCTGAATTTCACAACTTGTCATCAGCCCATTTAGACTTTGCTGGGTTGTTTTCGTCCCTAATCCACAAAGGAATCTGAGAAATAAGTCTAAGTGACCACTGGAACTTTTGATGGCTTCTTTACAGGCCCGTTTAAGTACATGGAAATAGCTGGGCTTCTCATGTCGATGTAGCACCTTTGCTTTGGTTGATGTCGTGAAAGGATTATATTTGGTGTTGTTAAAAGAAAGAAATACATGCAATGCAGCAAAGTATTCCTGTAGTGCTGCATGAACGAAAGAGAAGATTTTCTCTGCGTTATTTCCATTTTCCTTTCCAAACTCTCTGCAAAATCCACTCTCAACCATGGAGACATCAACGTTGTATGTTTTTAAAACATTCTCACCGAATTTATATGTTTGGCCTCTCAGCAAGTCAAATGACAATTTCCCCAGAGCCATGATGTGGCTTTGCTTTGACTTCATCATTCCAGCCAAGGTTTGCTTTGCACCTCTTAAATATGCCTGTCGACATTGCTGATGGGAAAGGGCGTGTGCCAGGAATTTGTTGAAGACAGGCGTGATTGCAATGGGCATGTAACCACTGGGCTCATGATGTGGAAATGACTTAAGTGCATCCTCCAGATAGCTTGAGATGACAGAACAGAACGCGGGCAGGTGGCATAGAAGGGATAAACTGCTTTCGTTCTTCACGACGGAAATCATTTTCTCTGCCAGGTGCCCATTTTCGTATTTCTTGCGAAAATACTCGACCTCCTCGTGTTCACGGAATCCTTGTATTTCAGTCAGTCTGTCAATAAAACAGGGAGGTATCTGACCCACGGCTGCTGGCCGGGTAGTTATCCAAACTGAAGAGGAAGGATGGATGTTGCCTCGGATTAGGTTCGAGAGCAAGGATTTGAGTGACCTCGGTTCACATTCGTCATAGCAAGCCAACTGGTTTTCAAAATCCAGAGTTTGTCTACTTTCATCCAGTCCATCGAAAATATATAAGCATTTGATTGACGTGCTTGAAAACATCTCTTTGCAAGACTGCATATGTGGATAGCAAAACTGGATCAGTTGCACCAGGCTTAGTGCCTTGTGTGGCAGCATATTGAGCTTATTGAATGGGAACATAAATATGAAATCAAATTCTGAGAGAATAGAACCTGCAGCCCAATCGTAAATTAATTTTTCGACACATGCAGTTTTGCCAATTCCTGCTATTCCTTTTGTAATGGTGGTTCTCAGAAGTCTATCCCCTCGGTTTGCTGGTTTTAAAATCTCTGAGCAGCTGAGAGGATGGACTGGCATGGGGTGTTCCCAGCCTTCCTGCTGCCAAGGTGGAGAATTGCCGTCAACAATCCATAGGTCTATAAACTTGTTCAATGCCACCTCTCCTCTGAGACACACACACATTTCCTTCAAGGCCTTGATGTGTGTTTCTTTGAGTTCCAGAAGAGCATCTCCTAAAATGGGAATCAGAGTCAGAAGGAAGAAATTACTGTAAAAATGGTTTGAAGCGCAGCTCATTAAAAATCTAGAAAAAGCCTGATGGTTCCTCTGAGATGCAATTCGCACCTCAAAAAATCCACCTTCTTTTCAAAGCAGCTAAACATTTAAACAGATAATCTAGAAATATAACGAAAGAAACAATATTTAATGAAGGGCATGATTATAAGCTTATAAGATGTATTATAAGTCCTTTGACTAAGATGTGAAACTTCAGATGCACTATCTAACCTAGAAAATAAGAACACTAATCAATGACATTGTTGTCAATATACTTTCCTCTCTCCCTCAAAAACTATATTCAAGAATATAGTATCCAATCCATATTCCTTTTCACTCCTCTCTGTTACTTTGCCCATATTGCCATTCAAATTAAAGTTGTTATCTGGAAAGTCATTAATAGTATCTTCAGGATACATTGCTTTGATCTTTATTAGATGGCATGAAATGCTGAATTTCATCATTTTAACTATGAAACTAAGTATCAAATGGTGAAAGAAACTTTCTGATTAACCCCCTCCGTAACTCCCTGGTCCACTCATCCCTTCCTACCCAAACCACCCCATCCCCGGGCACTTTCCCCTGCAACCGCACGAGATGCAACACCTGTCCCTTTACCTCCCCCCTCAACTCCATCCAAGGACCCAAACAGTCTTTCCAGGTGAGACTAAAGGTTCACCTGCACCTCCTCCAACCTCATCTATTGCATCCGCTGCTCTAGATGTCAACTTATTTACATCGGCGAAACCAAGCGCAGGCTCAGCGATCGCTTCGATCAACACCTGCGCTCGGTCCGCATTAACCAAACTGATCTCCCAGTGGCCGAGCACTTCAACTCCCCCTCCCATTCCCAGTCTGACCTTTCTGTCATGGGCCTCCTCCAGTGCCATAGTGAGGCTCACCGGAAATTGGAGGAACAGCACCTCATATTTCGCCTGGGCAGCTTGCAGCCCAGTGGTATGAACATCGACTTCTCCAACTTTAGGTAGTTCCTCTGTCCCTCTCTTCCCCTCCTCCTTCCCAGATCTCCCTCTATCTTCCTGTCTCCACCTATATCCTACCTTTGTCCTGCCCCCCTGACATCAGTCTGAAGAAGGGTCTCGACCCGAAACGTCACCCATTCCTTCTCTCCCGAGATGCTGCCTGACCTGCTGAGTTACTCTAGCATTTTGTGAATAAATACCTTCTGATTAATGGGACCAAATCAATCAAGGGCAATGTAAAATCCTGCAGATGTGAGATATCTGAAATAGAAACAACGTTTGCTGGATGGACCATGGGGCGAGAGAGGAGAGGGTGGATCTTTTGTGATGAGGACCTTTCAGAGATCATTCATCTAAAAGATATTGCCTGGAAAACTAAGTTTGTCTGTTTTTAATCCAATCAATAAATTGATGTTATTTTTGAATGATACAGGCAACAATTATCTATCATGTACCTCATGGTCCTATGTTCCTGGCAAGTAACGGGCAGTTTTTACCTCACAGAAACTTTCCTCAATCTCACTCCTAATCTATCTTCCTAATGACAGTTCTGAACATGGTGGCAGCATTGTTGTTATCCTCCCAGGTGTGACTTTTGAACCAGGGTGGGGGTGAATGTCAAGCATTGTCAAGTTGCTCTTGTTAGAACCATGTGGATATCTATGCCTAGAATTACTGGATTTTAAGTGAACTGAATATTTCATTGAACATGGAATCATAAGGCACAGATGTAACACTCCAGATGTCCCATTAAAACTATAGGCTGCTGCTTGGCAGTATCATAGAACATAGAAGATAGAAAGAGTACATCACAGAAACATGCCCTTCAGCCCACAGTGTCCCTGCCGAACCTGATGCTAAGTTAAACTGACCTCCACTGCACGCATGCAATCCATATCCCTCCATTCCATGCATGTCCATGCGCCTATCTAAATGCCTGTTATTAGGCACTGTCGACCTGCCTTCATTGCCACCCCTGGCAGTGTGTCACAGGCACCCACCATTCCAGTATCTGCAGTTCCTTGTGCCTACATTTACATCCAAGTTGTTTATGTATGTCACAAACAACTCAGCCGCGTCTTTATCAAAACGTCACTGCCTTCTGCACATGGAGTTGAGGACTCCCACACACCTGACTGTAGTACAGCTCCTTCACAGCTCCTGAGCTGGTTCTATGGAGGTGACTGCCATTGCCCTAGTCCCTGCAGCACCAGGCCACCATCTTAAGGTGGCATTCTGTTCGTGGGCATTTATTTCAGGCTAAATTCCAATACTACATGAAATTCTCCCTTGAATTCAAAATGTAGTGTGTAGAACCTTTAGAAGCCAAATCTCACTGTATGTTTTAATGAAACCCCTTCAGAAGCATTGTAGGCAGCAATGAAGGTACTAATTATCTCATAGATACACCAGATTAGATATCCTTACTTTTCTATCTAAGCTTAATCTTTTTAATGTAGTGGAGCATTTTAAACTTACCTTCCTCCATTATGTTGGGAAATCAGTTCTGCAGACAGGTACCAAATGTTCACTTTAAAAATAATCTTTTACAGAGTTATCCTTGGAGTCTAGAAAATAGGAAACTCATGGGCTCATTCTCCAAATATCTTCTATTGGTGGGTTAGTTGTGCCTGCTGCTTTTCAATGGACCTGTGACATTCAGATACGCACTGTTAGCAGATGAAGTTCCTGAACATTTGGCAATTTATAATATAATTGTCATCACAAATCACAACAAATGGTTAAAGATAACAAGAACCATAAAGCTAGCAGGATGAGATTGGCCATCAACGTGTCCAAAGTTCCTTGGCCTTTTCTTCAGTCAGAACATTCTTACAGGCCATCTTTATTCAGTCCATGCGGACTCTAAAGTTCCTGTTATTGCCCTATCCGTTTTTTATTTGCACTGGTTACTGTATTTGCACTAGTGAAGCTCCCTATACAATTAACCAATAAAACCATTCATTATAGTTGATTATTCTTTATGCCAAACTCTTTGGCACATACTGAGGTATGATGCAATCCTTAATTTATTATCTCTGCGAAATGAGCCTAGACCTGGACTAACACTCATTTGTTTAAAAAATACAGAGATTGAAAATTACTGCGATAGTTTTCTTCGTTGCAGGTAACTTGTCTGAACTGTTGGAAATTTGTCATCTGGAAGCCAATGATCGATCATCTGAGATCACATCTTCAATGGGACTGTTGCCACTGAACTCGAGATATTCAACGATGACATCTTGAGACAAGGTGTAAAAGAAAATGGTTGAAGAGTGAGTGATAAATAAGTTAAAGATTATCATGGAGCGTGAGGGGAGGCATGGTTTGACTTCAGGACTTGCTGGAGCTCAGGTTGCCTCGGGTTTGTGGTGACCGAGGCCAACATGTGCACTTGCAGGAGAATAGATTCACACTTAAAGCAAAAGTTACAGCAATGCAAAGATTCTGCGTGTCTGAGAATCCCACAGCTTCCAAACAGTCACAGACTCATGGCTGTCCCATTCTGAGGCACTGCCACCGCCAGGGAATCGATGCCTCTGCTGTTAGGCCTCTGCCGCTAGGCCTCTGCCGTTAGGCCTCTGCCGCAACTGGTGGTTGATCCTGAAGACCCGAGTAATCAGCCTGAAAGTTCACAAATGATAGAAAATAATACATGATAGCAAAGCTATGGTTATTTGCTTTGGAATCGAAGGTTAAGGGGAGACTTGAATGAGATGTATAAAATTATGGTGGCTCGTGTCAGAGCAAAGAGGAAAGTCTTTTTACTTTTAGCCGAGAGGTCAGAAAACAGGGCACAGATTAAAGTGAATATCCCAAATAAATTAATATATACTTAAAGATTGATGGAACACTTACTATGAAGTGGGATTAGGGTGAGTAGTTGTTTTTCAGACTGCACAGACACAATGGGGCAAATGGCTTTCTCTGTGTCATAAACCTTCTATGTTTATTTTTAATCAGTTTTCAGGATCCAGGCATTGCTGACAAGAACGGCTTCCATTGTTCATCCCTTATCGCCCACGAGCAGAGCAGGTGCCAGCGAGTGGCCTTCTTCAACCACTGCAGTTCTTCTGGTGAAGGTGTTGTTGAGTAGAGAGATCCAGGGTTTACACCAAAGGTTCTAGAGGAGCAAGATGCACCACTCGACCCTAAAAACCGTAGTACGTCATGGCGCCATTTTAGTAGGCAGAAACTTGCAGAAACATTTTAAAAGAAAAATAACAAAAATCTGCGAATTGATAGATGAGATATATTCTGCATTTTTATGGTATCATCACACATACTGTTCCCCCAAAACACTGATTACACTACGAGAGGCAGAGCGAACGGCGGGTTTTGCCTACTAAAATTGGAAGATGTTTCGCTCCTTTGCGTACTACACTTCAATATAGGCGATTTCAACAGAGTGGTTCATCTTGCTCCTCTAGTATCTTTGGTTTAGACCGAGAGGATATTGAAGAATAACAATGTATTTTCAAATCAGTTAGTTGTGAACCTGCAGGTGGTAATATTCTCATGCAACCCCTGCCTTTTCCTTAGTGGTGGAGGTTGTGGGTTTGAAAGGTGCTGTGAGATAGGCCTGAACAAGTCTCTGTGGTGCATCCTGCAGATGGTACACTCTGCAGATACTGTATACTGGTGGTGAGAGATGTATGTTTCCATGGAGCCAACCAAACAAGCTGTTTTGTTCCCAGATGGAGCCCAGCTTCCTGAGAGGTGGACTCATTTGGGCCCCTGCGGCAATTCCGACATGCTCCTGACTTCTGCCTTGGAGAAGGGTGGAGCAGCTTAGGGATTTCAGCAGTTCACAAGTTTTCAGAGTAGAATTAGGCCATTCGGCCCATCGAGTCCACTCCGCCATTCAATCATGGCTGATCTCTGCCTCCTAATCCTATTGTTCTGCCCTCTCCCCATCACCCTTGACACACATTCTAATTAAGAATCTGTCTATCTCTGCCTTAAAAATATCCACTGCCGGCCTCCATAGCCCTCTGTGGCAATGAGTTCCACAGATTAACTACCTTCTGACTAAAGAAGTCCCTTCTCATCTCCTTTCTAAAAGACCGCCCTTTAATTCTGAGGCTATGACCTCTGGTCCTAGACTCTCCCACCAGTGGAAACATCTTTTCCACATCCACTCTATCCATGCCTTTCATTATTCTGTAAGTTTCAATGAGGTCCCCTCTTCTAACCTTCTAAACTCCAGCGAGTACAGGCCCAGTGCTGTCAAACGCTGATTCATTCACTGCAAGAGTCTCAGTCCCTGACCTTCTCTCATAGCCGCAGTATTTATGTGCAAAAACAAACTGCTGGAGGAACTCAGCTGGACAGCCAGCATCTGTGGAGGAAAATGAATGGAAGGCCTTTCTGAAGATGGACACAAAGTGCTGGAGCAACTCAGCGGATCAGGCAGCATCTCTGGAGAAAAAGGATGGGTAACGTTTTGGGTCGGAACCCTTCTTTAGACTTACTCCAGCATTTTGCGTCTATCTTCAGTATAAACCAGTATCTGCAGTTCCTTTCTACACAGAAGACATTTCCGTGTAGAGAACACATCCAAGATGGACCATCTATTCAGAGCTTTGGCTGAGCATGGCCATTGTCCTTGTCCCTGGCACTCACAGCTTAGCTCCACGAATATTGAGGAAGGGGATATTTTTGCGTATTTAGTTGTTCAACACCATTCAAAACAAGATGTGATGCAAGGTCAATGAATCGTACAGCAGGTCCGTCAGACCACCAGGTCTGTGCTGACCATAAAGCATTCTTCTATATTCACTTTTCACTCATCTGATTGTGGAATTCATTGCCACAGAAGGCTATGGAGACCAAGTCATTGGATATATTTCATGTGCAGATTGACAGATTCTTTATTAGTACGGGTGTCCGAGGTTATGGGGAGAAGGCAGGAGAATGAGGTTGGGAGGGAGAGACAGATCAGCCACGATTGAATGGCAGAGCAGACTCAATGGGGTGAATGGCCTAATTCTGTTCCTGTAACATGAACTTTTACTTCCCCATTGACAACCCCCCCACCTCAGTAACAGATTCCACCATGTCTAACCAGATGCAATTTACAGCGGCCAATTGATCAATCACCCACACGTCTTTGGGATATGGATGGGAACAAGTGCACATGGAAGAAACTCAAACCAAAGCAATCACAGGGAGAACTTGCAAGCTCCACGCAGATAGCAGCACAGGCCAGGATTTAACCTGGGTTGCTGGAACAGTGAATCATCAGCACAACGGGCTCTGTACTGTTCCACCCTAGGATTACAGACCTTTGATCAGAATGCACTGAATGTGTAATGTTAAGCTTGTTTCCTTAATAACAAGCATACTTCCATTTACAAACATAATGCATGAAGCCATACTCTGTATATAGGTGTACATATGTACATATATCTTTCCATAATTAAGAGTCTGCAAACTCATGAACAACTACCGAGGGATCACCCTACTTTCTGTGCCCAGTAAAATTCTCAACCGGGTCATCCTCAACCGTCTTCAGGAAGCTGTAGACGAGAGGCTACGGGGCCAGCAAGCAGGATTCAGGAAGGATCGCTCATGCACAGACCACATAGCAACACTATGCATCATCATTGAACAGTCTATTGCATGGAACACATCCCTGTACATCAACTTCATTGACTTTGAGAAAGCGTTTGACAGCTTAGACAGGACAACGCTATGGCGTCTAATGGTCCACTATGGAATTCCCACCAAGATCATAAGCTTAATCAAGAACTCGTATGATGGAACCTCATGCAAACTTATGCATGCAGGCCAGCTCTCCCAGAGCTTTGGTGTCAAGACGGGGGTCGAGCAGGGATGTCTACTGTCACCATTCCTGTCCCTCCTGGCAATTGACTCGATCATGATGGAAACAACTGAAGGGAAAAGAAATGTAATCCAGTGGACAATGTGGGAACAGCTAGATGACCTTGACTTTGCAGACGACATAGCTCTCCTTTCACACACACAGATACAAATGCAGGAGAAGACGGACAGACTCTTACAAGCTGCAACAAAACTTGGTCTTACACCCAATACAGCAAAGACACAGGTGATGAAGATCCACTCCAAAACCAGCAACCATGTCCTCATGCACAGCACTGCCCTGGAGGAGGTAGAAACATTCACATACCTAGGCAGTGTGGTGGACACCACCGGAGGGGCAGATGCAGACATAAAAAACAGAATCAATAAGGCTAGGGTGTTGTTTAACATGCTCAGGAAGATCTGGAGCTCAAAATACATCTCAATCAACACCAAAATACACATCTTTAATTCAAATATGAAGCAGGTAATGCTGTATGGATCAGAGACATGGAAAACAACAAAACACACAACAAACAGGCTGCAAACATTCATTAACACCTGCCTCAGGAGAATACTAAACATCTGGAGGAGAGACAAAGTAAGCAATGCGGACCTGTGGAAAAGAACAAGCCAGGATCCCATTGACTTACAAATTCAAAGGAGAAAATGGAGTTGGATTGGACACACGCTCAGAAAACCTGCCACAAACATCACCCGGCAAGCCATGAAATGGAACCCCGAAGGAAAAGGGAAAATAGGTCGCCCCAGGAACAGCTGGAGAAGAGGGGTCCAGGCAGAAATGTCTGGGAGGGGGCTCAACTGGGGAGATCTCGAAAGAACCGCCAACAACCGAGTGAGGTGGAGGGCTTTGTCAATGGCCTATGCTCCCTAGAGGAGCCAAGGGCTTAAGAAGAAGAAGAGGATCAGGTCCAATGATTACGTTGTTGATTAGTTGTGGTGCATTGCATGTGGTTTTTACCACTTAGCATGAGTTGTGGCTTCTTTTTAATAATGGGTCTTGAATTTTCATAATCATAAGATCATAAGACAAATGAACAGAATTAGGCCATTCGACCCACCGAATCTGTTCCACCATTCAATTGTGGCTGATCTATTTTTCACTCTCAACCTCTTTCTCCTGTCTTCACCCTTTAACACTCTTTACTAATCAAGAGCCTATCAATCTCCACTTTTAAAATAACCAAAGACGTGTCTTCCACTGCCATCTGTGGCAATGAATGTCACCACCCTCTGGCTAAAGGAATCCCTCCTAATCTCCAATCTAAAGGATCATCCTTTTATTCTGAGCCTGTGCCCTCTGGTTCCAGACTCACCAACTACTGGAAATAGCCTCTCCATGTCCACACTCTCCAAGCCTTTCAAGAATCAGTAGGTTTCACTATTTTTGAGGTTGGAGATATTTCAGCCAGCCCAAGTCGCAATGCCGAATTTCCTCCCAAGAAGAATGCTGGTAAAAACATGGAGGAATTTCTTGAGTCAGTGGGTGGTGAATCTGTGGAATTCATTGCCACAGCAGACCGTGGAGGCCAAGTCAATGGATATTTTTAAGGCAAAGATAGATAGATTATTAGTACGGGTGTCAGGGGTTATGGAGAGAAGGCAAGAGAATGGGGCTGAGAGGTAGAGATAGATCAGCCAAGATTGAATGGTGGAATAGACTTGATGGGCCGAATGGCCTAATTCTGCTCCCATCATTTATGAACTTATGAGGCAATAATAAATCAATACCAAAACCATCTTCTCAGTGAATTTATAATAAGCAGTTGTTATCAAGAATTTATCCAGTCCTCCTTAGCAACCTTTATGGTTCCTTTCACCACATTTGTGCAAGTGATCTGTACCTCATACACGTCACTAGTTTTACAAAAATATTTCCTGCTGCGATTCCTAGTTTTGTTTATGATAAAAATAGAAAGAGTTAAAGAAACTATCAGGTAGAGAGAGAAATAAAGTTAGTGACGTGGGTTGATGACAGAATTCCCCATGGTTACGAACCCGAGAAGATTGTTCCTGTAGACTAGCCAATCACTGGGTCCTTTAAACCAAAGAAAGACCCCAATTTCTGGAGTAACTCAGCAGGTCAGGCAAGATCTCTGGAGAGAAGGAATGGGTGGCGTATCAGGTCAAGACCCTTCTTCAGATTACACACAGGGTTCTTCAATCTGAATTTAAGAGCAACCTCAACCTTTAATATTACATTTGTGCTAAGTATGCTCTGTCCTTTCCATTGAATAAGCCTCCCTCTCTAGAAGAAATTCAGCTCATTTTGCCTTGTAAATGTAAATTTCCTGCATGATCTCTCCAAGCAGTTAGATGTATCCATCTCAGGCTAGGCCCCAATGAATAGACAGACCCTCCTTTGACATTTCTGGGGAAATAAATTGTGAAGTTGCTCTCTGCATGTTTTTACTTCTATTGTTTGCCTAGATCATGTCAATCTATCAGCTAAAGGGGTTGGTTCTGTAATGCACATAAAACCAGCGTAACTATTTGTAGAAGAAGGAACTGCAGATGCTGGTTTAAACCGAAGGCAGACACAAAATGCTGGGGTATGATGAGTTGCTCCAGTTTTTTGCATCTATTGGGTTTTCTTATTGTACTGAGGTGCAAACCAGTCAGTGGAAAGACAATACATGATTACAATCGAACAATTAATCATTTTCAATTAATACTCTTGGAAATACTGTGGGAACATTCTGGCGTGGCAGAGCACATTTGCAACCTTGTGCAATTCGACGTTGTGAAGGAGCTTGCTGTTCTAATTGCTTGAGCAGATACACAAAGTCAGGGAGCTTCTCATTCCGGAGACAGACGCTAAAAAAGGCTGCAGTAACTCAGTAGTTGGTGCTGGATGAGCGAGTCAACAAGCTACACCAGGTGGCACAGCTGAGACCTGTGAGCACCCACTCGACAGATCAGCCGAGAACAGGTCAGACAAGTGTGTCGAATGTAAGCAAATCCCTGCCTCTCTGGCCCCTCTCTGCCCCCACGGTAATTCATGATGTGAAGCAGACCGGGGATCCCCTGGTGTATTACAGACTCCCTCCCCGCTTCATGTTGCAAACATGTATTCAAGAGAGAGTTAGATTTAGCTCTTAGGAATCAAGGGATGTGGGGAGAAAGCAGGAACAGTGAAAAGCTTTTTGGATGATCAGCCATGATCATATTGAATGGCGGTGCTGGCTCGAAGGGCCAAATGGCCTACTCCTGCACCTAGTTTCTGTTTTGGTTTCTGTAACTCAGCGGGACAGGCAGCATCTCTGGAGAGAAGGAATGGGTGACCTTTCAGATCGAGACCTTTCTTCAGACTGAGAGTCGGGGGAAAGGGAAACGAGAGACAAAGACGGTGATGTAGAGAGAGATTACCTCTTTGTTCCTAGGCACACAATACCAGGTTAGAACTGGGCTTGATAACTAGAAAGCCATCAGGATTTGCCAGTTTTGTAGAATCGCTGTGATGTTTCAATGATTTGAACACTAAACTGGGCTACGATTGTTTCCGGACACACCTGGTAACTTTGCTATAATCCTGCCTGGTGATTTTGGCAATTTGCCTGAAGAAAATATAGAATCCCAATGATATAGAATCCCAATATCATCAACCATGCACTCAGTACTTTACAATCGTTGATTTATCTTGCCATTCAACACTAGTTGCATTCACATTAATAAACGTGTTTCATGCCCCCTCCCAACTTTCCCTTTGAAACAACCGCCACATGCATCAGAACAAAATACAAAATGTTACCTTATTCCATGTAGCAAGACAAATAACTCAAAGCAGCAAGGCAAGCCTGTTTTAAATGTCTCTATGCTTTATGCTGTTTGAAACAAAAAGGACTCTATTCTATTTCAATGCTCGATGTGTGTTCTTTACGATTATTCACGTTGTAAAGATTATTTATTAACGTGCGTGGGCATGGTGCTTCAGTGTCATCCCAGTTCCTGTTGAACAATAAAACTCCATAAATTACATCAAGTAAGAATGTTCCCATATATTTTATACATTTGGAAGAAAATTTAGTTTCTGAAGATGATGGTAATGGGAGCTGACTTTGTCCATGACTTCTAACAATTAATATTTTCCTCTTTTAAGTTTTGAACAATTGATTATAGAGTTATACAGCACAGAGTTGGGCCTTTCATCCCACTATGTCTACACCAACCTCTTTACCCATCTACTCCAATCCCATTCCTTCACAATAGGATTGTATTCTTCTATTCCTTGTCTATTTAAATGTCTGCTAAATGCCATTTAAATTGGTAATTCTCCCATTTCATCTTGCAGCTTGTTCTAGATAACAACCATGTAAAAAAACTCATCCCTCAGGTTCTGTTTAAAACACCTTCCAGGTGAGACTGAAACAACAAGGTTTCAAGCCCTCCCTCCCAGGTATATTGTTGGCAAATGTATGGGCTATTGAGAACAAAGTGGGTGAATGTAAAACCAGACCTACCTTCTTTGGAGAACTGAGGGACTGCCGTGTATTCTGCCTTATAGAGGCAAGCTCAGCCCTGCCTTGCCCGACTGTGCCATTCAACCTGAAGGCTACCCACGACACCAGATGCTTGGCATGGCATCCTCATCAGGCAAGGTTATGGGTGGTGGGTCTGCTTTATAATTAACTCTGCCTGATGCTCGGATGTGCCAGTCCTGGCAAGTTTCTAGTTTAGTTTAGTTTGGAGATACAGGCCCTTTGGCCCACCAAGTCTGCATCGACCAGCGATCCCTGCTCATTACCACAATCCTACACACACGAGGGACAATTTTATATTTATACCAAGCCAATTAACTCTTTGGAGTGTGGGCGGAACCGAAGATCTCAGAGAAAACCCATGCAGGTCACGGGGAGCACGTACAAACTCCGTACAGACAGCACCCGTGGTCAGGATCGAACCCGGGTCTCTGGCCCTGCGAGGCAGTAGCTCTACCACTACGCCACCGTGCCGCCCCATTCCCCAGAACTGGAATATCTTACAGTGAAGTATCATCCTGACTGCCTGCTGTGGGAATTCACTTCAGCTATCCTGACTGTGGTGTACATCCCACCCCAGGCTGATCCTAACCTTGCACTTGCCAGAACTACACACTGTTCACAATAGCCTAGAAACAAAGCCCTTTGTTTGTAATAGCCGGGGACTTCACTCAGACCAGCCTCGAGAGCGTGCTCCAAAATGCTATCAGCACATCCCTTGCCCAACCAGAAGCCCAAAAACCCTCGACCAAAGCGACCCATAGAAACATAGTAAAATAGGTGCAGGAGGAGGCTATTCGACCATTCAAGCCAGCACTGCCATTCAATATGATCATGGCTGATCATCTAAAATCAGTACCCCATTCCTGCTTTTTCCCAATATCCCTTAATTCTTTCAGCCCTTAGAGCTAAATCTAACTCTCTCTTGAAAACATCCAGTGAATTGGCCTCCACTGCCTTCTGTGGCAGAGAATTCCACAGATTCACAACTCTCTGGGTGAAGATGTTTTTCCTCATCTCAGTCCTAAATGGCCTACTCCTTATTCTTAAACTGTGACCCCTGGTTCTTGACTTCCCCCAACATCGGGAACATTTTTCCTGCATCTAGCCTGTCCAATCCTTTAAGAATTTTATATGTTTCTGTAAGATCCCCTCTCATCCTTCTAAATTCCAGTGAATACAAGCCCCGTCGACCCATTCTTTCATCGTCACGTCACGCGATCCCGGGAAATAACCTGGTGAACCTACACTGCACTCCCTCAATACCAATAATGTCCTTCCTCAAATTAGGAGACCAAAATTGCACACAATACACCCAGTGATGTCTCACCAGGGCCCTGTACAACTGCAGAAGGACCTCTTTGCTCCTAAACTCAAATCCTCTCGGAATGAAGGCCAACATGCCATTGGCTTTCTTCACTGCCTGCTGTACCTGCATGCTTACTTTCAGTGGCTGATGTACAAGCAAAGCCAGGTCTCGTTGCACCTCCCCTTTTCCTGATCTGACACCATTCAGATAATAATCTGCCTCCCTGTTCTTGCCACCAAGGTGAATAACCTCACATTTATCCACATTATACTGCATCTGCCATGCACCTGCCCACTCACCCAACCCATCCAAATCACCCTGCAGCTTCATAGCATCCTCTTCGCAGCTCACACTGCCACCCAGCTTTGTGTCATCCGCAAACTTGGAGATGTTACATTTAATTCCTTCGTCTAAATTGTTAATATATATTGTAAATAACTGGGGTCCCAGCACTGAGCCTTGTGGTACCCCACTAATCACTGCCTGCCATTCTGAAAAGGACCCGTTTATTCTTACTTTTTGCTTCCTGTCTGCCAACCAGTTCTCTATCCATGTCAATACCATGTGCTCTAATTTTGCACACTAATCTCTTGTGTGGGACCTTGTCAAAGGCTTTTTGAAAGTCCAGATACACCATATCCACTGGCTCTCCCTTGTCCATTCTACTTGTTACATCCTCAAAAAATCCCAGAAGATTAGTCCAGCATGATTTCCCCTTCATAAATCCATGCTGACGTTGACCGATCCTGTCACTGCGTTCCAAATGTGCTGCTATAACATCTTTAATAAAGGACTCAAGCATCTTCCCCACCACTGATGTAAGGTTACATGGTCTATAATTCCCCATTTTCTCTCTCCCTCCTTTCTTAAAAAGTGGAGTTACATTAGCTAACCTCCAGTCCACAGGAACTGATCCAGAGTGTATGGAACATTGGAAAATGATCACCAATGCATCCATAATTTCTAGGGCCACCTCCTTGAGTACTCTGGGATGCAGACCATCAGGCACTGGGGATTTATCTGCCTTGAGTCCCAACAGTTTACCGAACACCATTTCCTGACTAAAGTGGATTCCCTTCAGTTCATCCCTCCCTCTAGATCCTCAGTCCCCCAGTATTTCTGGGAGATTGTGTCTTCCTTAGTGAAGACAGAACCAAAGTACTTGTTTAACTGTTCTGCCATTTCCTTGTTTCCCATCATAATTTCACCTGTCTCTGTTTGTAAGGGACCTACATTTGTCTTCACTAATCTTTTCCTTTTTACATATCTAAAGAAGCTTTTAGAGTCAGTTGTTATATTCCACCGGGCGGTGCCATACGATGGCAGTCTCGCCAACAATCTGCCTCATCCTTTTCTTCTTTTGTTGTTTTTAGTCTGTTGTTAAATGTATCTTTAGTTTGCATTATGTGGGGGATGCAAACGAAGATGCGACTTTTTCCGTATCGTATCTCCGTCCGCACTGCGGCCTAACATGGAGGAGCTGGCGGTCCCTTTGCTGGGGATTGACTTCGGGAGCTCCAACCGCGGGGGCCTGCGGACTTAACATCATGGAGCTCATGGACCCTTGGTTAGGGATCGACATCGGGAGCTCCAACTGCAGGAGCTTCGATCGCCCCGACGTGGGAGCTTCGATCGCCGGCTGCGGGAGCTTCAATCTGCGGATGGTACGACTCCCCCGACCGCGGGAGAAAAGGAGGGAAGAAGATAATAGGTTATTGCCTTCCATCACAGTGCGCTGTGGTGGATGGTTATGTTAAATTTTATGTAGTTGCGTGTATTGTTGCTTTTTTGGTATGACTATATGGCAAATCAAATTCTTTGTATGTTTTTACATACTTGGCTAATAAATTAATTACAATAACAATCATATTCCCCGCAAGCTTTCTGTCATCCTCTTTTTTCCCCTCGTAATTAACCCCTTTATCCAAATTTGAGGAAGGATGTTCTTGCTATGGAGGGCGTGCAGCGTAGGTTCACTAGGTTAATTCCCGGAATGGCGGGACTGTCGTATGTTGAAAGGCTGGAGCGATTGGGCTTGTATACACTGGAATTTAGAAGGATGAGGGGGGATCTTATTGAAACATATAAGATAATTAGGGGATTGGACACATTAGAGGCAGATAACATGTTCCCAATGTTGGGGGAGTCCAGAACAAGGGGCCACAGTTTGAGAATAAGGGGTAGGCCATTTAGAACGGAGATGAGGAAGAACTTTTTCAGTCAGAGAGTGGTGAAGGTGTGGAATTCTCTGCCTCAGAGGGCAGTGGAGGCCAGTTCGTTGGATGCTTTCAAGAGAGAGCTGGATAGAGCTCTTAAGGATAGCGGAGTGAGGGGGTATGGGGAGAAGGCAGGAACGGGGTACTGATTGAGAGTGATCAGCCATGATCGCATTGAATGGCGGTGCTGGCTCGAAGGGCTGAATGGCCTACTCCTGCACCTATTGTCTATTGTCTATTGTCCTCTGTTGAATTCTAAATTTCTCTCAGTCCTCCAATTTGCTGCTTCCTCTGGCCATTTTATTTGCCTCTTCCGTGGATTTAACACTATCCTCGATTTCCCTCATTAGCCACGGTTGAGCCGACTTCCCCGTTTTATTTTTTCGCCAGACAGGGATGAAGAATTTTTGGAGTTCATCCATGCGGTCTTTAAATATTTGCCATTGCAACTCCACCGTCAACCCTTTAAGTATAATTTGCCAGTCTATCCTAGCCAATCCCTGTCTCATACCTTCAAAGTCTCCTTTCTTTAAATTCAGGACCCTAGTCTCCGAATTAACCGTGTCACTTTTCATCCGAATGCAGAATTCCACCATATTATGGTGACTGTTGCCCAATGGGCTTTGTACAAGATCACTAACTAATCCTTCCTCATTACACAATACCTAGTCTAGGATGGCCTGCCCTCTAGTCGTTTCTTCTACTTATTGGTTTAAAAAACCATAGATAGACACAAAATGCTGGAGTAACTCAGCGGGTCAGGCAGCATCTCTGGAGAGAAGGAATGGGTGACGTTTCGGGTCGAGACACTTCTTCAGACTGATGTCAGGGGAGGGGGCGGGACAAAGATAGATTGTAGTCGGAGACAGTAAGACTAGTGGGAGAACTGGGAAGGGGGAGGGGCTGGAGAGAGAATGCAAGGGCTATTGGAAGTTGGAGAAGTCAATGTTCATACCTCATAAAACCATCCCGTATACATTCCAGGAAATCCTCCTCCTCAGCACTGCTACCAATTTGGTTGGCCCAATCTATATGTAGATTGAAGTCACCCATGATAACTGCTGTACCTTTTCTACACGCATCCCTAATTTCCTGCTTGATGCTATCCCCAACCTCCCTACTCCTGTTTGGTGGTCTGTATACAACTCCAACAAGCATTTTCTGCCCTTTGCTATTTCGCAGTTCTACCCATACCAATTCTACAGCATCCAAGCTAATGTCTCTCCTTTCTATTGCATTAATCTCCTCTTTAACCAGCAATGCCACCCCACCTCCTTTTCCTTTCTGTCTCTCCTTATTGAATATCGAATACCTCTGCGTGTTGAGCTCCCAGCCTTGGTCACCCTTGAACCATGTCTCCGTAATTCCAACTATATCATATTCCTTAACTACTAACTGCGCATTCAATTCATCCACCTTATTACGAATGTTCCTCGCATTAAGGCACAAACTTTCAGGATTGTTTTTCTTATCTCCCTTCTGCCTTCCTTTCCATCTCTAACTGTTGCACTCCTTTTTTTTTAGATTTTAGAGATACAGCGCGGAAACAGGCCCTTCGGCCCACCGAGTCCGCGCCGCCCAGCGATCCCCGCACATTAACACTATCCTACACACACTAGGGACAATCTTTACATTTACCCAGTCAATTAATCTACATACCTGTACGTCTTTGGAGTGTGGGAGGAAACCGAAGATCTCGGAGAAAACCCACGCTGGTCACGGGGAGAACGTACAAACTCCGTAAGGACGGCACCCGTAGTCAGGATCAAACCTGAGTCTCCGGCGCTGCATTCGCTGTAAGGCAGCAACTCTACCGCTGCGCCACCGTGCCGCCCTTGTAGCCTTGGAGTGGTGACCTGGCTGTAGGTCCTGACCAGGAAACTTTTGTCTTCCCGGATGGGCCGCAGGTCACCCAGCTGCTGCTCCAGTTCCCTAACTCGGTCCTTGAGCTGCACCTGGACACAATTGCCACGGGTGTGGTGGTCAGTGACACCAGCAGTGCCCCTGACTTCCCACGTCCTGCAGCACACGCACTGCAGTAATATTCCTGCCATCACGCCAATAAGTTTCAATGTTTAAATTAAACACATACCCAAATAAATGTAGTCTCAGCGCCGAAGACTGCTGAGCCAAAGACATACACTTTACCTGGCCAAGGTACTTCCCCCCCGACAGGCCGCTCCACCACACCTGCACTTAACTTTATCTAATCAAGACAACTATCCTCAACTAATTGGGATGTCTCAGCCAGTCCACTCCCTCGCTGTTCTGCCTGCTGCTCCTTGGTGCCTTCAAGGTAATCGCCCCGGGCCGTCTCGGCGCTCTTTTTAAACCTCCCGAACTTCACTCACCCCAGGAGAAAGCCTTCCTTCAGCCAATCCACTCCCTCGCTGGTCTGCCTGCTGCTGCCTGCGATCTTCAACGTAATTCACAATGATCACAATGATCAAAAATGTATAACATTATTTAACACCACATTATGCAAAGCACCACGGTTTGCCAAATCTGACACGGATACCCATAGATTGTGGCAAGACTTGTACAATCTACAAAGCAAAGGTGGGCAGTATCGGTGGAAACAATGGGTTCCTCCCTGATGAACTCAATGCACTCTACGCCCACTTTGGACAAAAGGTCAGTGGAGGAATGCCAACCATCCTGACAGATTCAGGGGCACCTACGGCAAAGGTTACATGGCAGATATGGGACCGGCTTTCCTGAGAGTGAATTCGGAGAACCCAACTAGTCCGGATAGAGTCCCCAACCTGTGTGAATCAGCTGGAAGAGGTGTTAGCAAGCATCTTTAACCTCCCACTACTCCATTCTGAGGCCCTCACCTGCTTCGCAGAGACCACTATCATCCCAGTGCCAAAGAAAAGTAATCTGGCGTGCCTTAACGACTCCCAAGCAGTGGCTTTGACATCCACCATCATGAGACACTTCGAGAGACTGGTGATGGCACACATGAACTCCAGCCTCCCAGCCAGCCTTTGCAGTTTGCTGAGCATTGCAACAAGTCCACCGTTCCAGCTACTGTCATGACTAGACACGCAGCCCTGATGGAGCCAGCAAACCCGCCCCGCTGGCCTCCCAGACACTCGCTTCCATCTATGGCCATTACATCAGTCAGGTATTCACAAGCTGAGGAGGACCTGTATGTGGTAGAATTGGTCTATATCCAAAGTACATGGGAGTGCCTAGAAATTCATCCCCAGTGAGTAGCAGTAATGTTGACATATAGAAGCATTGGTGCAATGTACTTCACAACTGAGGAATACACAAAAACAAAATATGGCCCACAGCCACAAACAAAGTCACCACATCCTCACTTGCATCATGGCTGCCTTTCATATTTTAGGTAGCACATACTCCAGTCATAAATAGTGTTGAACGGTGTGAAGGTTCAGGGTGGCAGAAAGTAGTATTGGTATTGGTTCTTTTTGTCATGTGTACTGAGATACAATGCATTCTCAGCCCCTGACTGTACACCTTATACACTCATGACTGTGCAGCCAAATACCAATCCAACTCAATTTACAAGTTCACGCATGACACGACCACAGTGGGCCAGATATCGAATAATGACCAGGCAGAGTGGAAAAAGAAGATTACGAAACAATAGACAATAGACAATAGATAATAGGTGCAGGAGGAGGCCATTCGGCCCATCGAGCCAGCACCGCCATTCAATGTGATCATGGCTGATCATTCTCAATCAGTACCCCGTTCCTGCCTTCTCCCCATACCCCCTTACTCCGCTATCCTTAAGAGCTCTATCCAGCTCTCTCTTGAATGTATTCAGAGAATTGGCCTCCACTGCCTTCTGAGGCAGAGAATTCCACAGATTCACAACTCTCTGACTGAAAAAGTTTTTCCTCGTCTCAGTTCTAAATGGCCTACCCCTTATTCTTAAACTGTGGCCCCTTGTTCTGGACTCCCCCAACATTGTCTTGCTGCAGGAAGCAAAGCAGAACACACACCCTAGTATTCATTGATGGCACCAGTGGTCAAAAGCTTCAAGTTCCTGGGAATAAATATGACCTGGAATATTTGTCCTGGACCAGCCACATTGAAGCTTTGACCAAGAAATCACACCAATGCCTCTACTTCCTTAGAAGGCTTAGGGAGTTTGTCATGTCCCCAACAAACCTCATCAACATCTACAGATGCGCGGTGAAAAGTATTTTATCGGGAATGCATCACCGTATGATTTGGGTTCAGTTCTATCCAAATTGCAGAGTTATGGACGTAGCCCAGATCATGATGCAAGCAAGCCTCCCTTCCATTGACTCCACCTACACTTCACGCTCCCTCGGCAAGACCACCAACATAATCAAGGACCGGTCTCACCCCAGTCACTCCCTCTTCTCCTGTCTCCCATCAACCTACAAACCTGTACGTCTTTGGAGCGCGGGAGGAAACCGGAGATCTCAGAGAAACCCACACGGTCACGGGAGAACACCTAAACGCAATCAGCACTGAAGAAAACAAACGTGGCAAAAAATTAAAAATTCATTCCTCATCCAATTAACTTGACCTACTTTCCAATTCTGTGATTTATTATCTTTAAACAATATTTCCATTATTTGCTGGAGACACAAGAGGCCGCAGATGCTGCAATCTTGAGCAAAAAAACAACTGCTAAAGTTGCTCAGCATATGTGAAGAGAAATGGACAGATGACATTTCAGGCTGTCATCCTTCTTCAAGTCTTGAGGAATGACCCTGAGCAGAAACGTTGTCTCTTCATATTTCTCCACAGATGCAGTCTGCCCCACTGAGTTCCTCCAACAGTTTTGTTTTTTCCATTACTCACTGTTGTAGGAAGGATGTCGACAAAATGGAGAGGGTACAGAGGAGATTTACTAGAATGTTGCCTGGGTTTCAGCACTTAAGCTACAGAGAGAGGTTGAACAGGTTGGGTCTTTATTCTTTGCAGCGTAGAAGGTTGAGGGGGGACTTGATAGAGGTTTTTTAAATTTTGAGAGGGATGGACAGAGTTGACGTGGGTAGGCTTTTCCCTTTGAGAGTGGGGAAGATTCCAACAAGGGGACATAGCTTCAGAATTGAGGGACAAAAGTTTAGGGGTAACATGAGGGGTAACTTCTTTACTCAGAGGGTGGTGGCTGTATGGAATGGGCTTGGAATGGTGGAGGCAGACTCGATTTTATTATTTAAGAGTAAATTGGATAGGTATATGGATAAGAGGGGATTAGAGGGTTATGGTCTGAGTGCAGGTAGATGAGACTAGGTCAGGGAGAGTGGTCGGCGTGGACTGGTAGGGCCGAACGGGCCTGTTTCCGTGCTGTAGTTGTTATATGGTTATATGGTTATATGGTTGTGTTTAATTTCTAAGCTGCTTTGTTTTCCGCACATGATCTACTTTCGAGTAACCACACTTAATCCTTATCATCAAAACCCGATTACTAATTAGCTTGATGGAAACTGAAACTGTTTGATTTAAACTGTGTGCATATCTATGTAAAGGTTCCCACCCCTGATAAGTTAGGGATCCGTGCGAGTCAACACAAAGAATGATTATGCTGCTGTTGATTATTTCACTGCTTCTGTGTAATCGATTCCCTGTGCCAAAACACAACAAAACAATGTGTCAGAATTAAGCCTGGCCTAAATTGCTCAAGAACACCACAATGCCAAATCTGTTTTTCGATATCTTTATTACTTGACCACAGAAACATAGAAAATAGGAGTAGCAGCAGGCCATGCTGCCTGTCCCGCTGAGTTACTCTTGAGTTTTGTGTCTATCCTCCGTGTAAACAAGCATCTGCAGTTCCTTCATTGGCCTTTCAAGCTCGCTCTGCCATTCAATGCAACTCTTTCCTCATATGCATTGATGCCTTATTATCTCAATGGTTATCTCCTCCTTAAATATTTTCGAGAGTAGCAAATTCCATATGTTTGCTATCCTCTCTGTAAAGTAATTCCTCCTCATCTCAGTTTTAAATGTCATGCCCTTTAACTTGAAACTGTGACCCCTGCCTCCAGACACCTCATCAGCAGAGATTTCCATCCAGTCAGTCCCCCCCTGTAAGAATGGTGTATGTATCCATTGAATCCTCTCTTATTCTTCTAAATTCGACTGATTGCAAACCTATTTAATGTGGTTACTCCTCGCACAGAGTCCTGCCATTCATTGAAGCAGTCTTTGCTATGAAGACCAACATATTTTTGCCATCTTAACTGTTTACCTCTCCTGCATGCTTGCTTTCAGTGACTGTTGTGCGAGAACAAGTTTATTTTGTGCATCGACACTTCTCAATCTAACACCATTTAAATAGTACGCTGCCTTTCTGTGCCTTCCCACCGAAATGGATAACTTCTCATTTATCCACAATACACTGCACCTGACACGTTTATGCCTGCTCATTCCATATCATTCGTCATGAAACCTCCTTGCATCCTCCACACAATTCACAAACCCACTAAGTTAACAAATTTCAAGATTGTTCCTTTATCCAAATCACTATGAATATCCACAACCCATTCTCTGACGTCTGTGACCGATATGCAGTTTCCTCTCTGTTAACCAACTTTCCATTGCAAGCTGAAGCATAGTCCTTGCCTGCATTACAATCGTTCATGTTTGGCTCGGTGCATCTTTCCATATCATGTTTATTCTATAGTTGTCTATATGTTATATTCAGCGTTGTTATAACATGGAACTTGAGTGAGAAGATGAATGGGAATAGGAGCAAGGAATCATGTCAACTTACATCTTATCGTGATGTTTGACTTTGAATTTCAAACTCTTTCAAACCTAAAATAAACATTTAGCAACTTAAAATTGGATCTCCTAAAAAAAAGATAATTTTGTGCAATTTTATTCGAAATAAATCCTATTGTTGCTTTCAGGCACTTTTTATCGTGCCAAAATAATTCTTAAAGCTACTTTTCTGTCATTTACAGCACCAATATTTAAAATTAATGTTTTCACCATAGTTATTTTGTGCCTAGTAGAGTGGATAAGGGAGAACCAGTCGATGTGTTATATCTGGACTTTCAGAAGGCCTTCGACAAGGTCCCACATAGGAGATTGGTGTACAAACTTAAAGCACACGGTATTGAGGGTTCAGTTTTGAGGTGGATAGAAAATTGGTTGGCGGACAGGAAGCAAAGAGTAGGAATAAACGGGTCCTTTTCGGAATGGCAGGCAGTGACTAGTGGGGTACCGCAAGGCACAGTGCTGGGACCCCAGTTATTTACAGTGTATATTAATGATTTGGACGAGGGAATTGAATGCAACATCTCTAAGTTTGCGGATGACACGAAGCTGGGTGGCAGTGTTAGCTGCGAGGAGGATGCTAGGAGGCTGCAGAGTGACTTGGATAGATTAGGCGAGTGGGCAAATGCATGGCAGATGCAATATAATGTGGATAAATATGAGGTTATCCACTTTGGCGGCAAGAACAGGAAAGCAGAGTATTACCTGAATGGTGACCGATTGGGAGAAGGGGAGATGCAACGTGACCTGGGTGTCATGGTGCACCAGTCATTGAAAGCAAGCATGCAGGTGCAGCAGGCAGTGAAGAAAGTGAATGGTATGTTGGCATTCATAGCAAGAGGATTTGAGTTTAGGAGCAGGGAGGTTCTGCTGCAGTTGTACAGGGCCTTGGTGAGACCGCACCTGGAGTATTGTGTGCAGTTTTGGTCTCCTAACCTGAGGAAAGACGTTCTTGCCTTAGAGGGAGTACAGAGAAGGTTCACCAGATTAATCCCTGGGATGGCGGGACTTGCATATGAGGAAAGACTGGATAGACTGGGCTTGTACTCGCTGGAATTTAGAAGACTGAGGGGGGATCTTATAGAAACATATAAAATTCTTAAGGGGTTGGAGAGGCTAGATGCGGGAAGATTGTTCCCGATGTTGGGGGAGTCCAGAACCAGAGGTCACAGCTTAAGGATAAGGGGGAAGTCTTTTAGGACCGAGATGAGAAAACATTTCTTCACACAGAGAGTGGTGAGTCTGTGGAATTCTCTGCCACAGAAGGTAGTTGAGGCCAGTTCATTGGCTATATTTAAGAGGGAGTTAGATGTGGCCCTTTTTGCTAAAGGGATCAGGGGGTATGGAGAGAAGGCAGGTACAGGCTACTGAGCTGGATGATCAGCCATGATCATATTGAATGGCGGTGCAGGCTTGAAGGGCCGAATGGCCTACTCCTGCACCTATTTTCTATGTTTTTATGTTTCTATGTGCCATTTAAACATTTTCACTGAGCTCAGACTGTACAAAGGCAAATAGCAATGAAATTATGCTTGGTAAACACACCATAGTAACATTAGCTGCCAAAGCTAATAACGTATGCATCAAATGTCAAAGAAGGAACTCAGAAATGAGATGACCTGTTAAAACAAAATTCAAATACAAAACTGAATAGTTTGTCAAAAATGTTCATTTTTAGTAATCTATTGCCAAATATATTTCAAATCGTGATGTTGATTCCTTCACTTATAAAGGCCACTTTGGTTTCAATATAATTTTCCCATGATATATGGTGGCTTGTGTAATCAAAATATTTTAAAATTACCACTTTACAAGCTTATGGCCACTTTGGAAAACAAGATTTGGAGGGGTTTTTTGGACCGAGGTGATGGCAGCATTATTCCACTGCCTCCCAACATTGCAGGCAGGGTGAATAACTCTTTCAGGATGCCTGGACATTGGGCCAAGCCATGTTAGTCCCAGCCTATTCTCCACATTAGCCTCCCACAGGATGGCAGAAGTCCCGCGATAACCAATGGAAGTGCAACTTCAGGTGAATGGTGTATGGAAATATCTCACTAGTGCCATTAACTGTGAACAAACAGTAATTCTGCCAAATGGAAGCTATAACAATCAAATTGCAGCTGTCCAAAGCTTGAAACAAAAACAGAAAATGCCGCGTACACTCAACGTAGTGGATAAAAGAGTGCGTGAGCCCGAGTTGGACTGAAGCAAAGACTGCTTCACGTTTCCCACTAACGGGCAGGCATAGCTTAGGTCCAGACAAATGTAACAGTCATTCTCAAGCCAATTCCATCAGTGCTTTATCCAGTACATTGGCAACAGTGGTGGTATTCCTTCCTGCACAGATACATTACTTACAAACTTCACCACTTTGCACACAATACACATGTCGAAGCTACAGGTTACACAGAGTTATAGAGTCATAGAGTCATACTGCATGGAAACAGGCCCTTCGGCCCAACGTTCCCATGCTGACCAACATACACCATCTACAAATGCTCACATTTGACCCATAACCCCCGGTACCTATCCTATCCACGTAAGTCTAAATGATTTTTAAACATTAACCTGCTCCAACCGATATACTCCTTGTTGGATAAAATTGCCATGGATTGAGGCAAATATCTGTAGTAGTGGCATAAAAAGTCAGAGCAGTTAGAAGATATCCTGGAGGAGCAATGGACATAAACAAATAAGCACCACTTGCACCATTCTAGAATTAACAAATCATTACATTTGGATGGAAGAAGCATTTGCTTAAACACATGCAAGACATTTCCCACTTCCATACCTTTCATACCTTCCAACAACTTTCACAAAGCCTTCGAATAAGGCAGCGTCCTAACATTCTTAGATAAACACAAAATGCTGGAATAACTCAACGGGTCAGACAGCATCTCTGGAGAGAAGGAATGGGTGACATTTCGGGTCTTCAGACAAGAGGGGTCTCAACCCGAAACGTCACCCATTCCTTCTCTCCAGAGATGCTGCCTGTCCCGCTGAGTTACTCCAGCACTTTGTGTCTATCTTTGCTGTAAGCCAGCATCTGCAGTTCCTTCCTACACATCCTAACATTCTTAATGTCCTAATAAGAAAAAAAATCCACATATTGAAGGATTCTTATGCATGAATCACAAGAGATCAGCAGGAAGGTTCTTTGCAAGTAGTTAAGCTAAATGACAATTTTGCTTTAATTGCAAAGTTGTTGTATATTAGAAATATGGAAGTTTTGTTGGAATTGTACGAGGTGTTGATGAAGCAACACCTGGAGTACTACACACAGTTTTTGTCCCTTTACCTAAGGAGAGATATTGGAGAAACAAGGGACTACAGGTGCTGGTTTACAAAAAAAAAGACACAGAGTGTCAGCAGATTAGGCAGAACACTATCAGTCAGCAGGTTGGGCAGCATTTCTACAGAACATGGAGAGCTGGTGTTTTGAGTCAGGACACTTCTTCTGAAGGATACTGCCGCATTAGAGGCAGTCCAAAAGAGAGTCTCCATGCTAAATTCTGAGGGGATTATCGGTCTGTGTTCTTTGGTGTTGAGAAGAGCGGGGGGTGATCTTACTGAAATATATAAGCATCCAAGGGGACAGGATGTGTTAAATGTTGAATGTTTTCCCTTGCTGGATAGTCTCAAATAAGGGTGCATAGTATCCAGATAAGGGGCCAGTCATGTGTGTACCAATTTCCTTTCGCAGAGGAGAGTGAATCTCTGAAATGTTCTACCCCAAAGAGTTGTGGAGGTGACCTCATTAAAAGTATTTAAAGTTAAAGTGGACACATTTTGGAAAGATCAGAGGATTGAGGGCCATGTGGAACTAGTACAGAGGTGAAGATGAGGCCTGGAGAAGATCACCTATGATCACACTGAAATTTGGACTAAGCCTGAGGACCCAGATGGCTGACCCAGATCCTGTGCCCATTTTTATTGGGAAGATAGACACAAAATGCTGGAGTAACTCAGCGGGTTAGGCAGTATCTCTGGAGAAAAGGAATGGGCGACATTCCAGGTCGAGATCCTTCTTCAGACTGAAGAAACGTCACCCATTCCTTCTCTCCAGAGATGCTGCCTGTCCCGCTGAGTTACTCCAGCATTTTGTGTCTACCTTCGGTGTAAACCAGCATCTGCAGTTCCTTCCGATGCACTCCCTATTTTTCTTGTGCTCTTATGTATTTCACGCAACTAGCCATGTTGTGTGAAATAATCAGTCACCCAAAGTCTTAATGACAAACTTCAGAGTTGAAAGTGAACATTTTTAAATGGTGGTTAAGTTTTTTTCTGTTTGAAACGCCAAAGAATAATTTTGAATGCTGAAATTATGTAAACAAAGTTATAAAATAAACTCCACATCCTTGTCCCCTGGACCAAATAGTACCCATGCATTTAAATGTGGTTGGTTCTGGCACGAGCTCAACAAATGGCCTTCCCAGCTCACGGGATCAACAAGCACAGTACAAAGTCAGTCACAAATAGAAAATGAAGATTGATTAATTTTAATCTTAGTTATGCTAAAGCAGACATCTTTGGACTCTAATATATGTTTACGAGAGAAGCAAATTTGTTTAACAAAAAACAATTAAATTAAAATATAATAAAGTAGTGGCAGACAAACAGTAACTGGAGTTCTATGATATGAGTTAATATATAACTTTTACAGCATGTAGGAGTGGAAAACCAGAGAAAATAATTGTCATGTCTCTCACGATATCAGCAACAAACATATGCAGACAGGGAGCAAATTGATGAATTTCTTGATCATCGACTGAAGTTAAAACTGCAAAAGATTCAATTTCTAGATTGAGATCTGCAATTTTGTGGTAAGTTAAATATTTGTTTCCATTTTTTTTTAAAATATCCATTAATAGAGACTATTTTCTGAAAGATTGCATCGTCTAACATAAGAATAACGTAACTGCAAGAATAAAGTTTATTAATTAATTAATCTTGGCTTTTTGAGTGGAATTTTAATCCCTGCAGCAATAGGCTGAAATGCAAGAAATCGTTGCAACAAAATATTATTAAATATTAAACCGCTGGGAATATAAATGAAATACAAAAAAACTGAAAATGATGGAAATATGGTCAGGGAGAATCTGTCGAGAGAGAAAAACAGTCCTTGTTTCAGGTCAAGATATTTCAACAGAAATTTTCAAGAGGTCATCAACCTGAAATGTTAACCATTTCTTTTTCCACGGCCTGATCTACTGAGTATTTCCAAAACGTTTTGATTTTATAGCTATCTAAAGATTTACAGGACACGGTTAACTAAGACAGAGGTTAAGGGGAGAAGGCAGGAAAATGGGGTTAGGAGGGAGAGATGAATGGCGGAGTAGATTTGATGGGCCGAATGGCCTAATTCTGCTCCTATCACTAATGAACTTATGAACTTATGATAATGTGTACAGCATCGGATAGAGCATTGCCATACAATGGCAATGGAGATGGATAGGGTACCTGTTTGAAACATGTTTTTCATTGACATCAGTATCACAGTTCTGCATGGTCAGGTTCTGACTGAATGACTGCTCAAAATGAGGTGCAGGAAGAGATATGGGAGCAATCGTAGATGATGCCTTTAGTCTGTCAACTTATCTTATGACATGAATATAATTTTGTTGGAGAACTGGGGTGCTAACTTCAGGTTTGTATTTTGGCTTATCCAACATGAGTATCTGTAAAACCTGGTGAGAAAGGAGGTTCTCTAAAGGAAGGAAATGACTTCCTGCAAGAGATCTCGAATTTCACAGGTGTTTCTCCAAACGTCTCGTATAAAGCTGTAACAATCTTCACAACTATTCTTGACGCCACCATTTTCACTCTCCAGTGACTGAACTGGCACCCTTATCTCCACAAAATCAATCAGCTGTCTTTTCAAACCCTTCAAATGGGAAGCAAGTTATTAATGAACTTGAGCAATTAAGACCGACTCCAAACTGGAAAGCTGATGCCCCAGAACATAATCATAAAAGAAACTCGAAAATCTGAGATCTATTGATTAGTTTTAGTTTAACAAGATTATAAGGATGGTCCAATGATTAATATGAATGAATACGTTTATAAAATTGATGCAGGCTAACTGAGAGATTGTTGTTTGGATAGCTGGCCAGAATTCTCCGCGATAACTGCTGCCAGTAAAAGTCTATTTCCACTTCGTCCCTCCATCCAAAACTTTGCTTTGCAAACATTGCAAGTCCTTCACTGCTTATCTCATGAAACTAACTATGGAGTTTGGACTTGATTCCACTGCAGTCCCTGTACCATTCCCCCTGCCCTCATTCAATGTTCCCCTCCATGGTAAGACACCATGGTGAAGAGAGTCAGCGTTAGGAAGCAAAGGTAACAGATAGGGTTTCCCATTGGCATGAGAGAGTCTCAGAAGGCTTGGCTTTCTCTACTGCCCTCTTCCTTCTTATCAACTTGTATGGGCCAATTTCTTAATAGACAATAGACAATAGGTGCAGGAGTAGGCCATTCGGCCCTTCGAGCCAGCACCGCCATTCAATGTGATCATGGCTGATCATTCTCAATCAGTACCATGTTCCTGCCTTCTCCCCGTACCCCCCGACTCTGCTATCCTTAAGAGCTCTATCCAGCTCTCTCTTGAATGCATTCAGAGATTTGGCCTCCAGTGCCTTCTGAGGCAGAGAATTCCACAGATTTACAACTCTCTGACTGAAAACGTTTTTCCTCATCTCCGTTCTAAATGGCCTACCCCTTATTCTTAAACTGTGGCCTGGACTCGCCCAACATTGGGAACATGTTTCCTGCCTCTAACGTGTCCAACCCCTTAATAATCTTATGTGTTTCGATAAGATCCCCTCTCATCCTTCTGACTTATTCAACAAAGTAATTGAACCTTAATCCTATTAATTCTATTAAGTCTTGCCCCTCTCACTTTAAGCCTATGTCCTCTAGTTCATGATTTCCCAACCCTAGCTGTGTGCATTCACCCTCATATTTTATGTACCTCTATAAGATCAACTCTCAACCTCCTGTGATCCAACGAATAATGTCTTGCAGGTCCAATCTCTCACTGGAGATCAGGCCCTTGAATCCTGACAACATCCTCATGAATCATCTCTACACTCTTCCTCACTCGTGTTCATCAATGAGTTCGCAGTTCCCATGTCTTTGCAAGGTTGAATAAATTTGGATCCTAGCTGTATTACCACTACTAATCCGATATTGTCAAATGATAAGACAATTATGTTTTGAACTTTTTCAAAGCCCAACTGGCAGCAGGTGAGACTTTGCAAAAGTCAAGAGACATCAGGCATTGGGAGTGTCGAGCTGGTGTGGGCTGATCATTTGGTTGCCATGACTACTGTTGGGTGTTGGACTGTGATTAATCGTCAGACAATTAATTCAGGAGATTGGTGGTTGGGAGAAGATTTCAAAAATTGTGGGTACATTATTGAGATGTCATTTAACGAGCACCATACAAAGAGACAAGATTTGAAAGGACATCAAGGAGACATGCTTATCTGGGCCTAAAGAAGTTTTTTAAAAAGCCAGCTGCAGTGTGGTGTCCATGTGGGTCATCCAGTCAGGCCATTGCATCCATCATGTTCTTTTGCTTCCTTCTCAACTTCCTCCTCCACCTTTTCCACTTAATTATTTCTACTACCACCTCCTCCCCCTCCTCTTGCTTCTTCCCATTCTTCATGCTCCTCCTCCTTCTGCAATTATGTGTGTCCCCCCTCTCAACAATTGCAAATAATTAATTGAGAATCCCTTTAAATGGCACAGTTGTGAAGGTTCTTACAGATCTGGCCTGATTTCCTGTGCATAGCTCATACTGTACATTATTCATGTATGTCAATGGCACGATGGTAAGGCAGATGAGAAATAAGCATTACACAACCATAAACACTGTAAATACATGTAGTAATGGAACAAGTGTCATTTGTACAAATGTACAAAATCACGAGAAGAATAGATCAGGTAAACACACGGTCTTTTGCCAAGAGTAGGATAATCGAGAACCAGAAGACATGGGCTTAAGGTGCAGGGGGAAAGATATAATGGGAACTGAGGGGTAACTTTTTTACACAAAGGGTGGTAGGTGTAAGGAAAGAGCTAACAGGGGAGGTAGTTGAGGCAGGTACTATCACTACATTTAAGAAACATTTAGACAGGTAGGGAAATGGATAGGGTTGGTTTAGAGGGACATGGGCCAAAAGAAGGCAGTCGGGACTAGTGTCGATGGGGCATGTTGGTCGGCTAGGGGAAGTTGGGCTGAAGGGCATGTTTTTAAGCTATATTTGACTCTATGATTCTATGACTCTATGACTAAGTAATGCATTTGGGGCATTAATAGTCCAGTTACCTGCACCTAAGGGGAAAGGACATGAATTAGAGGGAGAAGGCTAGATTTGCAGCTCCCAGTGCAAAGACACTACACAGTCACATCATTTCACAGGATCAAGGACACCTCTTGGAAAGAACTAAAAGTTAAGAAATTCAGGATCACTGCATCCTTCAGCTGGAGAGACAAGTAGATGAATAGGCAAGGAATAAAGGGATACAGATTATATGCAGACAGATGGCATTAGTTTAGATTGGCATCAGAGCCAGCAGGGAAATGGCGGGCCAAGGGGCCTATTCCTTTTCCATACTGTTTTTAATTCTCAAATACAGCCTTACTTAAAACTTGTTGATTTCTGAGATCAATTCTTCACAAAGAACATTTTTTTTCTCTACCTCCCACCTCATAAGGAGCCAAAAAAGATACAAATATCAGTTTTTTTGGATACATGTCGGAATTCAGATTTAGAAAATAAAGACCAAACATATAAAGAAATAGTTGATTCACCATTAAGGATAGTTATGTTTTTCCTTCTGGAACTACAAGTACATGCAACTTTAAACATAGCAAAGAACAACACAGGAACAGGCCCTTCGGCCCACAATGTCTGTGCCGAACATGATGCCAAACATGATAGATTAATCCGATTGTGCTGAACATGATAGATTAATCCGATCAGTCCGCACATGATCCATATCCCTCCATTCCCTACATATCTGCTTAAATGCAACTATAGTATCTGCCTCCACCACCGCCTATGGCAACACGTCCTAGGCACCCACCACCCTCTGTGTGAAAATCTTCTTTAAACTTTGCCCCATATTACCTTAAAGCTATGCCCTAGAGAATTTGACATTTCCACTCTGGGAAAAAGGTTCTGTCTGTCGAGCACATCTATGCCCCTCTGTGAGGAGTCCCCTCAACCTCCAACATTCCAGAGAAAACATTCCTCGTTTGTCCAACCTCTCCTTGTAACTGGTACTCGCTAATCCAAGCCTCCTCGGCACCTTCGTCAAATCCTTCACTACTTTTCCCCGCAATGAGGCGACCAGAACTGCATGCAATACTCCAAATGCAACTAAACCAGGTTTCACAGAGCAAGAAAATAAAAGACAAATATAATTTAAAGCAGAATTTAAAAACACTTTTGTTTTCTTTTGTTGGTATTTTTCCTTTCAGAATTTCACATTCCAAGTTCTGATTGTACTGCAATCCACAGACTGGCACAATGGCTACAGGTAAGCCAAAGAAGAGTTTAAGATAGCAGATAGATACAAAAAGCCGGAGTAACTCAGTGGGTCAGAAAAGGAATGGATGACGTCTCAGGTCAAAACCCTTCTTCAGACTGAGAGTCAGGGGAAAGGGAAGCGATGATATAGAGAGATATAGAACAAATGAATGAAAGATATGTAAAAAAGTAACGATGATAAGGGAAAACATCGATTGTTAGCTGTGGGCTAGGTGAAAATAAGTAACAGACAATGAGATTCAACAGGATGACTTTGAAACAAGTACAATGCCTTGGATTGGGGAAGGATGGAGAGAGAGGGGATACAAGGGTTACTTGAAGGTAGAGAAATCAATATTCATACCACTGGGTTGTAATTTTAAGATAAATATGTTTGTCACAAAATACTTTTATTTATTAACTGATGAACTTGTTTGGGACCCCATAACCGACCTATACACGTGAAGAAGCATTTCCTGAAATATTGCTGTAAAATGGTATTCCAGGACAATTAAGAAAAATTATCATAACTGCAGAAAGTTCATTAAACAGTTTTCTCTATGTACATAATCAGAATGAAAAATGTGTTTGGCTGTGAATAAAACTTGCTGTAATAACATCAACTATTATTTTAAACTATTAACATAATTAAGGTAAACAAATTGAGACTCATCAGAATGTCAGTGGTGGAGGACAACTCTTTGCACCCAATATCCAAAGTGATCATATCTCTGGACCTGTATCAGTTTCGATGGCCAACAAGACCATCGTTAACTACTATGGAGGTAATTCCTTTAAATATCATCACATGTGCCTGGTGTACAATTGGAATATTTCTATATTTTGGATAAATTATTCACAACACTTTTTTTGTATTTCCAGTTGACAATGCCAAGAAGCTTACAGGTAAGTACCAAAAATATCACATCAGAACCATAATTTATTAATATAGCTTAACTTATTAATTAGAATTGAGTTCCTTTCTGCGATTTTCCAAGTTACTTCCCACTATTGTGTTTTAAATGCTGCTTGATTAGCTCACAGTTACGATGTTTTATTTTACATTCTAAGTGCTATACCAATGCTGTCCTCCAATTGATAACTTTCCCCATTAATCTAGCTCCTTTCTGAACCCATCTATTTCATCTCGATAGGTCTTAGCCTTAGTATCCTGTTTGATTCTGAAGCTCAAAGACCCTGTGATCCATCACGTCAGCATTGACCCTGATATCAATCTATAATAATCCCATCTGTCTACACATAGTCAGTGTCTTCCTATTCCCTGTCTGTCCGTGTTTCTATTTAAATGTCTCTGAAATGTCGCTATTGTATCTGTTTCCACCATCTTTAGGCACCTGCTTAAAAAACGTCTCTCACCCACTTTAGATTTTAGATTCTTAGATTTAGAGATACAGCGCGGAAACAGGCCCTTCGGCCCACCGAGTCCGCGCCGCCCAGCGATCCCCGCACATTAACACTATCCTACACACACTAGGGACAATTTTTACATTTACCCAGTCAATTAACCTACATACCTGTACGTCTTTGGAGTGTGGGAGGAAACCGAAGATCTCGGAGGAAACCCACACAGGTCACTGGGAGAACGTACAAACTCCATACAGACAGCACCCGTAGTCAGGATCGAACCCGAGTCTCCAGCACTGCATTCACTGTAAGGCAGCAACTCTACCACTGCGCCCACTTCTTTTAAACTTTCCTCCTCTCACCTCAAACCTATGAGATCCAGTATTTGATATTTCCACTCTGGGACTATCTACCCTGCCAAGTTGAAGGAACTTCATCAAAACTGGGAAAGAGAGACAAATATCTTTTTATAAGTTGCAGGGCCAGTGATGTGGTGAATGGGTGGATAGCAAAAAATGAATTCTCTCTGAAAGATTGACACCAAGGTTGCTAAGCTGACTGTTATCTGATTGATATGGGATAAGGACATTTAAAGCAAGTAAGTACAAAGGGATTTCAAAGGTGTGAAATGTGAACCTGCAGAATATAGCAGCAGAACGCGTGGTTCTGATCCGAACAGAGACAGCAAGTTCCCAGAAGGTGTTGAACTTAACATTAATTGCAGAGGACTGCAACAAGATTAACTGCTTCTCCCCCAATGATGGGTCTTATTATAACCATGTTGGAGGTCACAATCAGAGAGGAACTAGTGAATAGATTTGATGGGCCAAATGGCCTAATTCTGCTTCTAGAACTTATGAACTTATCGACTTATGAAAAGGGTCTTTGATGTGAAATGTTAACTCTGTTTCCTTTTCCTCAGATGCTGTCTCTCCTGCTGAGTATTTCCAGAAAGTGTTTGCTTTTATTACAAACTTTGCCCATTTTTTTCAGGTTAACTCCATGTCGGCCTGTATGAAAGTGCCTGCCTCAACACTGTCCTCACTGCCTTTGTGCCTTCATTACCCAATAATTAATCTCCTGTGTAATGTTTCCCTCGTTTCTTCCCCACTCATGATCCTTTCTTAACCTGTCGTCAGTGGCACCAGCCTGTGTTCTATACCTTAGGTCCGAAGGTCAGAAGGTCAGAAGTGATAGGAGCGGAATTAGGCCATTTGGCCCATCAAGTCCACTCCGCCATTCAGTCATGGCTGATCTGTCCCTCCCCCCTAACGCCATTCTCCTGCCTTCTCCCCATAACCCCTGACACCCGTGCTAATCAAGAATCTCTGCCTTTAAAATCTCCATTGACTTGGCCTCCACAGCCTTCTGTGGCAAAGAATTCCACAGAATCACCACCCTCTGTCTAAAGAAATTCCTCCTCATCTCCTTCCGTTAATTCTGAGGCTATAACCTCTAGTCCGAGACCCTCCCACTAGTGGAAACATCCCCTGCACATTCAATCTATCCAAGCCTTTCACTATTCGGTAAGTTTCAATGAGGTCCCCCCACTTTCTTCCAAACCTTCTGTCCATTTGCCAGGTATCAACTTGGGTCTTCTTGACTTTGTAAAGTGCCTTATTCTCTCCTTTTTGATAGGAAATGATCTATCTCCACACGGCTTATGATGATTACTGTTTTTTTGTTATTGCAATTTTCATGTTGGGCAGTTTAACCAATTTAAGCCAGAGAGATACAGTGAAATTCATCTGAAAAGACTTTTCTTTTTACCTCATCTATTATCTTCCATTGTAGAAGCTGAATTGGATGTTCTCAGAGAAACCCACAAGAGAAAATCCAGAGATGAGTTACAGCACATGATAGAATATGGTGAAAAGGGGGGGAGCTCTGTCCTGCTGTGTCAGCGTTTTGTTCATGTCAGCCTCCTTGAGGTCTCCAAGGAAGACGAGAAGGGCAATGAAGATTCACAAAGGTTTATTGAGCTTCATCGCATTTTTGAACCACTACCTGACCAGCCCTTGGCCTGCAAAACCATTATTACAAGGGGAATAGCTGGGATTGGAAAATCAGTCCTTGTACAAAAGCTCATCTACGACTGGGCTACAGACGTTGCATTGCCTGACTATGATTTCATCTTCAAGTTTCCGTTCCATGAGCTGAGCTTATTGTCCACGGAGGAAACGAAGATCAGTCTACCTGAGCTTGTCCAACGGTACTACCCTCACATGGAAAGCTGCGGCAGCATTTTGGCAAATGAATCAATCCGACCCATGTTTATCTTCGACGGCCTGTCCGACGGCCAACTAGACATAGACTTTAACAAATCCATGGAGTGTCGGGATGTGAGCACACCTGTCACATTCTCCACTCTGCTCAACAATCTCATCAAAGGGAAACTTGTTCCATCGGCTACCGTTTGGATAACCACCCGGCCTGGAATTCGAAACAAAATTCCTTGCTTGCACATAACCAGGACGACTGAAATCGTAGGCTTCCAGGACCAGGAAAAGGAGAAATACTTCCGCACGCGGTGCAACGAGGATGACCTTGCAGAAAGAATGATACAGGTTGTAAAGAAGCAGAGAAGCTTCTTCGTCATGTGCTCGGTCCCCGCCTTCTGCTCCACTCTGTTTTCTGTCTTGAAAGCCGTGTTGAACTCAGGAGCGGATGAGGTACCCCAGACGCTAACAGAGGTTTACTCCAAATTTCTGGTTCATCTGATTATTTACCAGCAGGAGAAAATGGAGGTTGCAACAGGGAATGTCCGGGCTCAGACCCTGCAAGACAAGCAGGGCTCAATCTTTGCACTAGGGAAGCTGGCTTTTGAAAAGCGCTCCAAAGATGTTAGCCAGACATTCAGTGAGGAAGACTTCACACGCAACAATATTGACCTCACGTTCATCTGTGGCGGCTTTTGCAAAGAGATTAAAATGGACGAAGGGAACTCCACTTATGCCTTTGTCCATTTGGCATTTCAGGAATACTTTGCAGCGTTGTATGTTCTCCTTTCTTTTTATAATCACAAAGAGAATCCCTTTAGAAAAAGGCATAAGTTGCTTGAAAAGCCCAGTTATTCCCAGATATGTAAAGAAGCTTGTAAGAACGCATCTAAAGATAAGAAAGGATGCCAGGATTTTTTTCTTAGGTTCCTTTGTGGACTGGGGACGGGAAAAAATCACAAAATATTAAAGGGCCTTTTGGCGGATGACAAGCCCAAAGACGACTCCGAGAAAATCGTTATATTCTTGAAAAAGATCTTGCAGACAAATATTCCTCCCAAGCAAACCATCAATATTCTCCATTGCCTAAATGATTTAAATGACTCCTCTGCCTTCGAGGACACAAAAGCGGCCTTCAAGACTGGAACCTTTAAGTCGGGCATTCTCTCACCAGCCCAATGCTCAGCGTTAGCTTTTGCTTTGGAAATGTCAGAAGAGAACTACCAAGAATTGGATCTCTCACTGTACAGACTACCATCTATTGGCATACAGAGGCTTCTTCTCATTGCAAACTACTTCACTGGGATCAAGTGAGTATTTGCTTTAGTGCATTTTAGAACCTCATCTTCTAGATTCGGAAGAAATTACTGTACATGGATGATTTGTCATGCTGCGAGTTCAGATTCCAATTCACAGGAATAGCAGTTCGCATTGTGACTTCAATCGTTTCCTATCTGCTTTGATATGCAGTAAGTGTTACAGCATCTGTATAATCAAATAGGAGATAAAAGGAACCGCAGGTGCTGGTTTACACAACAACAAAAAACACAAAGTGCTGGAGTAATTCAGCCGGTCAGGCAACATCTCTGGAGTACATGGATAGGTGATGCTTCAGGCTGGAACCCTTCTGCAGACTGATTGTGGTAGGGGATGGGGGTGCGGGGAGAATCCAGGAAGAGAGGTGGGGGCAGGTCAAAGCCTAGAGAGTGATAGGCAGATACAGGTTAGGTGGGGTTTTGATAGGTACCGTATTATGGTTGGACAAAGGCCAAGGCGAAAGGATGAAAAATGTGAGATAAGGGGAGAATAGGTGCGAATTGTGAAGCCAGATGAAGGAACTTCAGTTGGGCCTGGTAGGGGAGAAATGGGTGCAAATCCAGGTGGGGCACAAGGAAGACATGGAGAAAGAAAAATAAATATGTAATCAAAGGATGTTGTTTGTAAGTTATTTCCCTAAAGTTGGAGAATCCAATGTTCATACTGGTATGTTGTACGTTACCCAAGTGGGATACAAGGTGCTGTTCCTCCAGTTTGCGTGTGGCCTTACTCTGGCAATGGAGGAAGCCCAGGACAGAATGGTCAGTATGGGAATGGGAAAGGGAGATAAAATGGTTATCAACTGGGAGATCCAGCAGCCCCTGACGAACAAGGCACGAGTGTTCGGCGAAACGGTCTCCAACTCCGCACTTGGTCTCACCCAGATCGGGAACACCGAATTGAGGAGGGGAGGTTAGAGGAGGTTCACGTGAACCTCTCTCACCTAGAAAGGACTGGTGGGTCTGGATGGATGTGAGGGAGGAGATATAGAGACAGGTGATACATCTCCCGTGGTTGCTGGGGAAGTACCTGAGAAGGGAGTGGTGCGGGTAGGAAGGAATGAGTGAGTCAAGGAGTTGCAGAGGGAGCGGCCTCTACAGAAGGGGGGAAGGGGTGGGGATGGGAAGACGTGACTGGTGGTGCAATCATGTTGAAGATGGCAGAATTGTCGGAGTGTGATTTGTCGGATGTGGAGGCTTTTGGGATGAAAAGTAAGGAGCAGGGCAACTGTTCCATCTGGATGGAGGGGAAGCAAAAGCAGAACCATGCGATGCAGAGGAGACATGGGTGAGGGATCCATCTCTTACACTTACACCACTTTAACTGAAGGAAGAGGTCATAAAATGGATAGCAAGAGGTCAGCTATTTAGGAACGTGATGAGAATACATTTCTTCAATAGGAGGTGGTAAATCTTTGGAATTATCTACCCAAGAGGGCTGTAAAGTCCCTGTCTCTTTCTCTTTTTCATGATAAAAATCTGTAAAGGCTTTAAAAAAAAAAGTAAATCAGGATCATGGGGTTAGTGTAGGAACATGGCAATGACCTTATACAATGGCAAAACATACACATGGGAGCAAATGGCCAACCCCTGTAACTATTAGTTAAGTTTTTTCTGTTCTCAAAGAGTTTGTGTGGAAAAGGTTTGAGGACTTGCTGCCGTTGCAGAAAGAGCCAAGAATATAGGTAAAGAAAAATGGATGTGCTGATGTAATGGAAACATTCCACGATCATGGAATGGCGTGACTGTTTTTGAATATGGCAACATAAAACAGATGTTGTTCAGTCTAGAGATACAGCGTGGAAATAGGCCCTTCAGCCCACCGAGTCCGCGCCGACCAGCGATCCCCATACATTACACTATCCTACACATACTAGGGACAATTTTTACAATTTTACCAAGACAATTAACCGCCAAACCTGTATGTCTTTGGAGTGTGAGAAGAAACACGAGAAAACCCACGCGGTCTTGGGGCAAACATACAAAACTCCTTACAGACAGCACCCATGGTCAGGATGGAACCCGGGTCTCTGGCACTGCCAGGCAGCAACTCTACCACTGTGCCACCCTTGTATTTACATAGACAATTTTTATTGAGATGCTTTCGGATAAACGGAACACCATTATGGCAACCTGTTTTATTTTACACCATTGCTGATTTTAATTGGAATCTGTTTATATTTAGCTTATCTGGAGCCAATATTCGAGATACGGGTCTGAAAATACTCTCTGAAGTAATGAAAAGGCCGGATTGCAAATTACAACATCTGAAGTAAGGAAGACCGCACTGAATGTGTAATGTTAAGCTTATTTCCTTAATAACAAACATGTTTCCATTTACAAACATAATGCATGAAGCCATACTCTGTATATAGGTGTACATATGTACATATATCTTTCTATAATTAAGAGTCTGCCAACTTATGAACAATGAAACCATAAGTTTCTGGAGTCAATGTTGTGACATGTTTCCTCACATTTCAAGTTAGTGCACTACTCAGATATCTCTCGTGCCTGAATGTTATTTCCCTTGTATTCCTAACCAGTGGTTTTTTTCTACACAAATTGGCGTCAGAACAGATCATTAATGTTAACATTCCTGTCAAGTGAATGAAAAATTAAATCATGACACATAGATACATAGATACATAGACAATGGGTTCAGGTGTAGGCCATTTGGCCCTTCGAGCCAGCACTGCCATTCAACGTGGTCATGGCTAATCATCCACAATCAGTACCCCGTTCCTGCCTTCTCCCCATATCCCTTGTTTCTGCTAGCCCTAAGAGCTTTATCTAACTCTCTCTTGAATGCATCCAGTGAATCGGCCTCCACTACTTTCTGAGGCAGAGAATTCCACAAAGTCACAACTCTCTGGATGAAAAAGTTTTTCCTCATCTCAGTTCTAAATGGCCTACCCCTTATTCTTAAACTCTGGCCCCTGGTTCCGGACTCCCCCAACATCGGGAATATGTTTCCTGCATCTAGCATGTCCAATCCCTTAATAATTGTATATGTTTCTATAAGATCCCCTCTCATCCTTCTAAATTCCAGTGTATACAAGCCCAGTCGCTCCATTCTTTCATCATGTGACAGTCCGCCATCCCGGGAATTAGCTTCGTGAACGTACCCTGCACTCCCTCAATAGCAAGAATATCCTTTCTCAAATTAGGATCTTTATCTTGTTAGAAGTGCCGGTACACCATAACAGAAAAAGATTGTTCCTAAATTATTTCTTGCTTATTTCTATCACACAGGTTAGGTGGAAACAATCTTACTTCTAAAAGTTGTGAGCAACTTGTTGAAGTTTTAAATGTGAACCAGAGCATAATATTCCTGGATTTGAGTGATAACAATATACAAGACAAAGGAGTTAGCTTTTTACATAAAGCACTATCAAAAGACGCCTGCGCACTGAAAATCCTGAGGTAAATTAATGCTTTTAGCCTCTATTTACTGTAAAAATAAGATGCTCACAAAAACCCATGCTGAACTTTACACTAAAATTCAGTATATTTCTCTTAAAATACAAGGTCATGCTTTGAAGTAGTGGTTAAGATCTAAAAAAATAATTGAAATATTTTCATTTTGCATCTATGATAATTTAGCAAAACTCAGAGAAATGTATTTGTTTTATTTATTTATTTATTTTTCCGGTCAATACAATACAATAGATTGACTATACAATTGTGACAATTAAATAGTACGAAATCATTATATCAAAAATAAAACAATATAATCACACATGATATTCTCTGACCGAAAAAAAAGGTGCAGGCAGAAGCCAAAACTTATTGTGCCTTTTAAGTATTACACCTTAATACTTAACAAAGCATTACCCTAACTAGCCAAAATAGCAGTGAAACAAAGCAATAAAACAAAATATAATAAAAAAAACACATCATAAGTCAGAAGCAGATAAACAAAACATAGAAAGAAACACAAATATAGTCAAGAACCATCATTTCTGTCACAAAATGCTGGAGTAACTCAGCAGGTCAGGCAGCATCTCAGGAGCGAAGGAATGGGTGACGTTTCGGGTCGAGACCCTTCTTCGATTTATACCAGCATCTGCAGTTATTTTCTTACTCTATCATTTCTGTCATGTCAATCATTTCTCAGTGCTGATCACATATTTTGTATCTTTCAAATATAATGTTTTTGAACATTTTCTTGAATTTACATATATTATTACACTCTTTTTATTCATTGTTGCAACTATTCCATAAATTGACCCCTTTAACAGTCACACATCTATTTTTCACATTTGTCCTTACCCTCTTTTTTTTCAAACATATAATTTCCCCTGCTCTCCCTCACTGAAAACAGACCTTGGATACAGTCAGGAAGTGTTCTTTCTTTTGCTCTAAACATCATTTGTAGAGTATTAAAGTCTACTAGGTCCATAAATTTTAGGGCATATGATTTCATAAATAATGGGTTGGTTGGGTCATTATAACCAGCCTTATTGACAACCCACCTATTTGCAGAACTGCTGAAAAATTGGAACCCAGTTTGTGATTGCATTAACAAAGGATTCACAATGATTCTCCAATGTTGGGTATTATGGAACAGATCACTACAGAAAGTGACCAGAAGCAACCCATTGTTTAAACTAAATGCCCTCCATGATAGTTATAACAGGAGGAACGTCCAAGGATAAACGCATTGAGTTGGATTTTGTGTTGTTAGGGACAGCACATTGGTGTCTGTCAGTAATTTAAATAATTATATGTGTAATTTGTCTTTTTTTGTTTGCAGGATCAGCGGGATGTACTGGCACCTCGGACATTTCAACATTTGTCTTTCTTTATTTGCAGGATCGGGGGTAATAAACTAACTTCCAGCTGCTCTAAGGATTTGACCTCCTTGATTACAGAAAGCAAGACTCTGGCAGAACTGGACTTGAGTAATAATAGGATAGGTGAGGAAGGACTGAAGCAACTATGTGAGACACTGAAGAATGAGGATTGTAAATTACAGAAGCTTGGGTATGTGACTACCATTGCTCTCAGTTTCTATTATAGATCCAATATCACAGAATGACAAATTATTACAATAGACAATAGGTGCAGGAGGAGGCCATTCGGTCCTTCGAGCCAGCACCACCATTCAATGTGATCATGGCTGATCATTCTCAATCAGTACCCTGTTCCTGCCTTCTCCCCATACCCCCTGACTCCGCTATCCTTAAGAGCTCTATTCAGCTCTCTCTTGAACAAGGCAGGAGGAGGCTAATCAGTCCATCGAGTCTGTGGCTGCTTTATGTAACATTAGTCCAGCTAGCACCTTTCCTTGCTCGATCCCCATAATCCAAAATAAATCTTTAATTCTGGTCATCCACCCAGCCACAATTCAATCCTATTCATTTCTGCCTGGTAGTGTGCATTCCAAATCACAAACATTTTCCACAATGCAAAGTTTTTTGACTCATATCACTATTGGTACTTTCACAAAACATTTTCATTCCACTAGCCCTGGTTCCTGACTATTCCAATCATGGCAATCATAGAAACATAGAAACATAGAAAATAGGTCCAGGAGTAGGTCATTTGACCCTTCGAGCCTGCACTGCCATTCAATATGATCATGGCTGATCATCCAGCTCAGTAACCTGTACCTGCCTTCTCTCCATACCCCCTGATCCCTTTAGCCACAAGGGCCACATCTAACTCCCTTTTAAATATAGCCAATGAACTGGCCTCAACTACCTTCTGTGGCAGAAGGTAGTTCATGACTCTGTCTGCACCCTGCACGGTTCTATTGAGGACTTGAGGTGCCCCTCATAATATTCTCATTCTTGTGTTCAAATCCTTTCATGGCCTAATTGTCCAATCTCTCTTTAAAACCCTCCAGGGTAATGGTTCTTTCCCACCTTGCCCTTCCACCTAGCACACACAAACATAGACACACAGACGCATTTTCAGATAATTAGGGGATTGGACACATTAGAGGCAGGAAACATGTTCCCAATGTTGGGGGAGTCCAGAACAAGGGGCCACAGTTTAAGAATAAGGGGTAGGCCATTTAGAACGGAGATGAGGAAGAACTTTTTCAGTCAGAGAGTGGTGAAGGTGTGGAATTCTCTGCCTCAGAAGGCAGTGGAGGCCAGTTCGTTGGATGCTTTCAAGAGAGAGCTGGATAAAGCTCTTAAGGATAGCGGAGTGAGGGGGTATGGGGAGAAGGCAGGAACGGGGTACTGATTGAGAGTGATCAGCCATGATCGCATTGAATGGCGGTGCTGGCTCGAAGGGCTGAATGGCCTACTCCTGCACCTATTGTCTATTGTCCTCTCCCACTACTCTGTCTGACTGTGAGTGCTGTGTATTGAAACAGTAAAGCAAGGTCATGCAGCTGCGAAATTGCTCGTCTATAGAGATAAGAAAGTTTCTTTCTTAATAACAACTCCTTATATGGGTGCGTGTGAAAGTAGGAAAAGTTTTGAATCCACTCTAGGTAAATTGATGCGTTTCCCCGAAAGCTTGTGACTTATATTAATGGTTTGGTTTCTGAGCATGTGACCTGTATTAATGATTTTGTTTTCTCTGTAACCATGGGAATTGTATTAGATTTGTAATTGGTCCTTGATTTCTTTTTGTCACACCTCTCTTTTTCTGTATAAAAAGTAAACAATGGTGGAGAAGTTGTTCTTCCCCTCCCCTGAGTTGAGATCTTTTCAGACACTAGTATTGTGTCTGGAGATCCTCATGGGAAGAACCCCATGGTGGAATAAATCTGATGTGCTCATCCAGTATTATGTGTGATTATTCAGACTGAAGGTAAAGAACTTGATTTAACAACTGCAGATGCTGGTTCAATTCGAAGATAGACACAAAATGCTGGAGTAACTCAGCGGGACAGGCAGCATCTCTGGAGAGAAGGAATGGGTGGCGTCTGCTTAAATGTAGGATAGCTTATGTCGTTGTTTGATATTTGAAAAGAAAAAGTTTTGAGTTCAGAGAAACAGATTAGAACTATACTCTCTCAAAAAAAGTTCTTATTTCCAGTCTAAAGATAAGCATTACCACAGCAATGACAGGAAATGTCAGAGTTGTCAGAGAAAACCACAGCCTGCGATATGCAGTGCAATTATTTTAATGTTAATGATCAAAGCAGTCCCTTGTTCTTATTGCATTTCGTTAATTCTGTTTGGTTTTTGAAGTATCTACTCACTTGTCTTTAACGTGCTAAACATACCCAGTCAGCATTAACACAACCTCCACTAAAATCAACCAGAATTTATAAAATACTTCAGAAAACCGCATATATGGAACCTTCATTAGTAATGTTCGGATATTGTTGCATAAAAATAAATCTTCTAAGTTCCTCCTTTGATCATTTTCTTTGAGACTCCTGCAAGTCAACAACTAATCGGATGGGTTTTCTCCATCATATCAAAGGAGACGTCTGTCGGATCTTCACTGAACTTTTCCTAATTTACTGCAAGTATTCCCAGATCCTTGCGGCTAAATCTAGAATGTTCTTGAATCCATTCCTTCCACAGTGTTAGCTTTCAAAACTGCCAGGCAGGTTCAAATTGGCTTCACTTTTGATTAATGAAAAATCAAATAACCTGTTAATAAGTAGCCAATCCACACGCATGAAAAACAAAAGAACTCTTCATCAAGTCCAATTGCAATATGTCATATTGAATTCAAATGAAATATTATCAAAGAAAACAGTTAAGATAAGAAAAATAGATTTCCAAGTCAAACAGAAGGAAACCATATGCTTGATATCATAAACAAAAGTGCCCTGTATGATTTACCTCAATCGACTGTAGTTTCTATTACTTGTGGTTATTAGATAAAGCAATATGTAGAATTAGATGACAAATAAAATAAAGGGAAGCAGAGTACAGCTTTGTTGGCAATACCTATATCTCAGAAATGAATGAAAACAATAAAATGCACACCAAGCTAATTTGTATTCTGTGTAGGTTAAATTCTATTTTTGCGTTTGACTTTGGAATAATGGGCACTTATGAGGATGACCCAGGAGCTGAAAATCTGTGCGAATTATTGAAAGACAAAAAATGCACATTACAAAGTCTGGGGTAAATGATTTTTGTACTTATTCACAATTGCCTGTTCACACAAAAATCCACTTGCCTATTTGTGCCTGTGCGTATGGATGTATTTGTGGAGTGTGTATGTAGCTGTAATTGTTTGTATATGACGCTCCACTTATGCACCCTGGCAATTCATAATTTTTCATTTAAAAAATCATTAAAATGTTCAGTTTTGACGTATTTTAAATTAAAATATTTTCCCCCTTATTCATTTGCTTCACGGTAAAGTAACAATAAGAAAGTATTCTGTTTTGCATCTAAAAGGTTGGCAAATAATTCATTCACGGTACAAAGCTGCGCAGGTCTCATCTCAGCTCTGAAAGTAAACCAAAGCCTGAAAGAACTGGATCTTAGCAGCAACAACTTAGAAATTAAAGGAATTCATTCATTGTGTGGGGTTCTGAGTGAAACACGCTGCCAAATTCATTCACTAAAGTAAGTACCTGAATCTAAATCATGTAGAGATTAAAATGATCTGAAACTCAGCACTGCGGTATCAAAGCTGAAGGAAATCGAACAATGAGCCAAGCTGCCCCTTCCAACTCTTTCCTTCTTTGATTCAATGCGAGAAAATCGCCCTCTTACTTTACAACTGGCAAGTGTTTGGAACCTTTCAGTCATCAGTCTGAAGAAGGGTCTCGACATGAAACGTCACCCATTCCTTCTGTCCAGAGATGCTGCCTGTCCCGCTGAGTTACTCCAGCATTTTGTGTCTACCCCCGAGGATGAATACTTGAAAATCAAAATTGGAGGAACTGGGCGGGCCAGGCTTTCTCCTGCAATTTGTGTTTTGCTCGAGATTTTAGCATCGGCAGTCTCTTGTGCCTCCAATTAAAAATCCAAACTGTTGATGTTGGAAATTCGAAACTAGAACAAGAAATCGGAAACTTTCAGCTGCTTCATCGAGGATTTCCTTCCATCAGAAAGTCAGGGAGGTAGATGTTCACTGCTGATGGTGAAACTGACTCCACGCCAACAAAGAGCAAAACCTGGACAATGTTCAGGCTTCAGCTGATAAAGATTTCCACCACAAAGTGCCAGGCAATGACTGACTCTGTAAAGGAGTGCTAATCATCTCTCATTTAAGTATAAAATTATTAGCGTTGGTGAATTTCCCATCTCCAGCAGACTCAGGTGTCACCAATTACCAGCCAGATTAATACAAAGGTCACCTAAGCCACTTAGAAACTCAGTATTCTCACAGACTCACAGTGTTTCCACCTTCCACAAAGCACAATCAGGAGAATGACACAATACAATCCACTCGTCTGGAGAAATATTCAACATCAGCACCAATCATCTCCCTGAGCATTCACTTCCTCTTGATCCAGTTTACAACAGCTGCACAATATCCACGAACATTCACCACTCTGGTAAAACATTCTTTTCATCCTGGAGTTCTTGAATATCCGCAGGATCCTAGTTTTGGAAAGATAATCATCTATTAGGTTCCCGGGTGTGATTGTGGCATGTTGGTCCCTCCAACTCCTGGCATTACAGAAAGGCTCATCTCTTCGAAGGCCAAACAACACCACCCCAGGGAAAGGTGCTTTAATAATCACGAACCCAAACTAGTTCCCACTCAACACCTCATCCCCAACCAACCTTCCTAGTAATTATCTGTTTAGTCCACCTGTTGGTGAGTTTGGTAAAAGGTCATGTTAAGTCAAAAGCAAGAGAGTCAAAGAACAATGAAGTTAATACTTGCTGCAGCACAACAGAATATGTAAACATAGTACACTGTAAACTATAATAATTGTGTATATATATACATATACACACATATACATACATATTTGTACACACAAATACATATACACACACGCACATATATATATATATGCATATATACATACACACACAAACAGAGACTGGTGAATCTGTGGAATTCTCTGCCACAGAAGGTAGTTGAGGCCAGTTGAGGCCACCTCTCTAACTCCAGGTCCATCATGTCGGCCGACTTGGGGCTACTCAGGGGTGACCCCGCTTTTGCGGTTGCAGCTCCTAGACTGTGGAACAGCATCCCTCTCCCCATTAGAACTGCCCCCTCCAGTACCTAATCAGATGTACAGCACTTTGGTCAACGTGGGTTGTTTTTAAATGTGCTATACAAATAAAATTGACTTGACTTGACTATATTTAAGAGGGAGTTAGATGTGGCCCTTGTGGCTAAAGGAATCAGGGGGTATGGAGAGAAGGCAGGTACAGGTTACTGAGCTGGATGATCAACCATGATCATATTGAATGGTGGTGCAGGCTCGAAGGGCCGAATGGCCTACTCCTGCACCTATTTTCTATGTTTCTATGTTTCTATGTTTCTATATACACACAAATACATACACACACGCATACATATATGCATACATACACACACCAGCATTCATATACACACATACATATACACACAAACACATACACATACAAATACACATATATACATACACATACATATACACATATATACATACACATATACACACACATACATATACACACATACATACAAACATGCATATTCACACACACACACATGCATATACACACACATAAATATATGCATACACCGCCCAGTTCCTCCACACAACATAGAATACATTCATAAGCACACGCATACATATATACACACACACATAAACACACACACATACACACGCGTAAATATACATACGCACACACACATATATATATATATGCATACACATATTTTTATATATTTTTAAATTTGTACATAAATATATATACATATATACATGCACACACATACATACACTTTAAAAAAAAACAATAATAGTGCAAAAAGACAAAACTGCTCCCAAGTCTTAAGAGCGTTGAATAGCCTTTAATAGCTAGTGGTTAATAGATGGCTGTGGGGAAGAAGCTGTTCCCAAACCTGGACTTTACAGTTTTCAGGCTCCTATTTCTTCTGCCCAATGGTAGTGGTGAAATGAGTGTGTGGCCAGGGTGGTGTGGGTCTCTGGTGATGCTGCCGCCTGCCTTTTTGAGGCAGCAACTCCTGTAAATCCCATCGATAGTGGGGAGGTCATGAGGAACTGTATCAGTCGTCCTTTGGACAGGAGACTAACAGGGACTTAAAATATGAGGAACAATGTTAAACAAACAGATATTTTATAAATCTTATTGCAAAGTTTAACAAATTGAACTTTCTAACTCTTGTACTTCCCACAGGGTGGTGAACACCAAATTAACAAATGCTTGCTGCGAGACACTTTGTTCTGTGTTCAAAACTAACCAAACGTTGACGGAGCTGGACCTGAGCATGAATGAACTGGGAAATGATGCGCTGGATAAGCTTTTCTCCAACAGTGGTGCTTCAGACTATAAATTACAGAAGTTGGGGTATGTAAACACAGATATTGATCAGCTTCATCAGTATGTACTATAAGTCAGCATCAAATATATAGAATCTTTTCCAATCAGAAAATTAAAGTAACGATACACATAGAATACAAGTATGATATAATATCTATGTTTATACCTGTTGCTATAATATATCACAGTGATGAAAAGAATAATAACACAGCCAGCAAGATATTATGCATTGTCATCATGCTCTGCGTGACACAACACCATTTTTTTAACATATTCTGGTCATTTAAAAGTTAGTTTCAGTATTGGTGATCATGAAGTCGGCAAATCGTTTTAAAAACCGGTGTTGTACATCAAAGTCCTTCAGAGAATAACTATTTCATCCTTAACCATTATTGCCTCAATGTGACTTCAAACCAACAACTGCTGTCAGCTCAGTTCACAGGCAATTAGAAATGGACAATAAATATTGACCCTGTCAATAGACACAAAAAGCTGGAGTAACTCAACGGGTCAGGCAGCATCTCTGGGGAAAAGGAATAGCTGACGTTTTGGGTCGAGACCCTTCTTCAGACAGAGTCATTTCGACAGGGAAATGAGAGATATAGACTATGATGCAGAGAGATATAGCACAAATGATTGAAAGATATGCACAAAAGTACCGATGGTAAAGCAATCAGGCCATTGTTAGCTGTGGCCAGGATGACCCTGTCAATGATACTCACACACCACAAATACAAGTTATTGCCAATAGCATGTTTCATATCAGCCATTTCCTAATCCAAATTCTAATTAGCTGATGAATTAAGGATTATTGTCAAGTCAAGTCAAGTCAATTTTATTTGTATAGCACATTTAAAAACAACCCACGTTGACCAAAGTGCTGTACATCAGTTCAGGTACTAAGAACGAACAGACAATGGCACACAAACATAACAGCACATACATAAACAGTTCACAGCGCCCCCTCAGAGGGCCTCAAACGCTAGGGAGTAGAAATAGGTTTTGAGCCTGGACTAAAAGGAATCGATGGAGGGGGCAGTTCTGATGGGGAGGGGGCAGTTCTGATGGGGAGGGGGCAGTTCTGATGGGGAGAGGGATGCTGTTCCACAGTCTAGGAACTGCAACCGCAAAAGCGCGGTTACAATGATCACAGAATACTGTACAACCAACAGATAGACACACAAAACTGGAGTAACTCTGCAGGACTTATCTCTGGTATAAACCAGCATTGGCAGTTCCTTCCTACACTCTACAACCAATAAATTTTTCAACTGATTCTGAAGCTTCCTCAGATACTTCATGAAACTGATGACTGTATTAGCCTTCCTATTTTTTAAGACATTGCACAATGCAAGTGTAAACCTATTGATGTTACTAATGGACTTGTTAATATGTTTAAGATGCCCTTGATTTCAGATTTTTAGACTAATTTAAATGATGAACGAAATGAGATTACTCCTTTTTTTTATAAATTGTCCATACAAACCATGGCCATTGCCTCACTGTACAATTCCAGCACCTCTGCCTCATTCTGCACTTTCTCTGTAGCTGCAACATTATATTCTCCTTTGCTCTTTTGCATTGCGTGATGACCTCATGTGTGGTATGACTTGTCTTAATAGTTTGCAAAGCAAAGTTTTTCACGGCATCTCAGCACAGGAGATAACAATACACCATGACCAATCACAACGTTGCTGGTCCTGAATCTGATGGCGTGGGACATCCAGTATCGGTACCTCCTGCTCAACTGTAGCAGCGAGAAGAGAGCATGGCCTGAACAGTGGAGATCCTTGATTATTGTTGCCACCTTCTTGATGCAACGCCTCGTGTAAATGCTTTCGACTAACGGTGGGGAGAGCTGTGCCTGTGATGGGGAGTGGTGGCCTGTGTCCACCACTCTCTGCTGCATTCTCTTGCATTCTCTTGTGCCATGTCCAAAGAGTTCAGGGTGAACTATGTCTCTGTGAAACAGACTACATAGCCGTCCCTCCTACCCTTCTGATAAAGCAGTGGTGCTCCAAGGTCTTCCAGTCATTGTGCATTGCTCAGGAGGATGTTTAAAGGAGATGTGCCAGCAAGTTATTTTTACACAGAGGGTGTTGGGTGCCTGGAATGCACTGCCTGGTGTGGTGGTGGAAACAGATACATGGTGGAATTTACGAGCCTTTTAGGTAAGCATGTGAATATACAGGGATGGAGAGATATGAATCACATTCAAACAAAGAAGATTAGTTTAACTTGGCATGATCACAGACATTGAGGACTGCAGGGCCTCTTTCTCCACTGTTCTATGTTCTCAAGAGTCAAGAGTGTTTTATTATCATACGTCCCAGACAGAACAACAACATTCGTACTTGATCTGTGCTCTATGTTGGGTGGATTGCATGCTCCGCACCTTAGTCTTACCTGAATGTTTCCCCGGTGGCCAAGATTTCTAGTACAATGCTGATCTTTCCAGATGCTGTGCATGGATTCCAGGTCCACTGAGTCACTGGTGTATTTAAGATCACTGGTGAGATCAGGTAAGATCACTGGTGTATTTAAATGGCTTAAAGGATTGTTCCTCCATCTGCAGATGCAGGTTTAAACTGCAGATAGACACAAAGTGCTGGAGTAACTCAGCGGGACAGGCAGCATCTCTGGACAGAAACGTCACCCATTCCTTCTCTCCAGAGAAGAGACTGTCCCGCTGAGTTACTCCAGCACTTTATTCCTTATACTGTAGTTCTTTTTGCAGATTTCAGCTTTATCGGATTAACGTGTGCATACGAGTGTCCTCCTGCATCCAGTTTGCAAAATATTGCCTCTTTTTGTTTTGTGAAAGCTCAATGTTTTGTCCACATTTCTATGTTTCCAGGCTATCAAAAATTGGACTCACAGATGCATCCTCCCAACACTTCAAATCAACATCAGCATCCCTCAAGGCACTGGTGCACCTTGATTTAAGTCACAATAAATTCACAGACAAATCTATTAAAGACTGGAAAGACTTCATTTTGGATTTTAAATCTCTTAAGACGTTAAGGTAAATTCTCACCCTGGTTTTAACAGATGTTAAAACTGAAAGTCTCTGTTGCCAAGTGTTTTTTGACCAAGGCAGATTTTTGGTGTTAAAATCCAGCAGTACGTTTAGTGCTCGTTTGGAGAAACATGTTCCTCTTTACTTTTGATATATTCTCTTTTTGGTCACATTGAACATCCAATAGTCAAAATAACAGATAGGCCGAATTCAACAGCACAAATGTCTGGGTCAGTGCAGCAATGAAGAGGGAATGTGCAAATGTGGAAAATGCTTTACATGGGCCAATCACATATTATTATGCCTCAAACAGTCTTCTTAACTTGGCTGTCTTGCAAAGTTGGTGCGTTTCTTCCTGCACTAAGAGGTTATATCAGGTGGCTATCATGGCAAAGTCCAATTCCATTCATTGAGTCTGTGCCGTAATGTTGATTGTCTTCTTCCTGTCTTTCCCAAATATTGCCTTCCATTTTTGATTCAACCAAACTACATTTCAATTGACATATTGGATTATCTGGAGACACCATTACACAACGTAGCATCTTTGGACATCTTTTCTTGCATGGTGGTTAGGAAATTGGAGGCAGCAGCAAAGATGTTTGTTCTCTGTCACATGCACTCAACGCACAATGCAAACGTTGATGCACTGAACTCCCCTTCTGAAGTTTGATTCCATTGAAGGTACTAAGCAATAAATAATATGTTTTCTGGCATTGTCCCTCAGATGATGAACAGAAATATTATTTTCACACTCAATAACATGAACACTCAGTATTATTTTAGATAGTACTAGACCAAGTGGACCCGTTGGGCCCAAACCACTCCTGCATTGGTGCAGCACCCTCTCTTACCCCCCTCCTTCCCTCCCACACCCTCCCTCCCCCCTCCCTCCACCCCCCTCCCCCTCCCCATCCCCCTCAACCACCCTTATCTTTATCCTCCTCCTCCCCCCCCCCTCCCTCCCTCCCTACGAGATAGATTTAAACTTTAAAATGGGAATAACTTTAAAAATATAGCACCGATTTCAATGAAACTTCTTCCATTAGCACCAAAGGGACGATGGTGAGTAAAGTGGGCCTAAAATTGTCGCACTATCATGTACCGTTTTGGCTGTAGTTTAGAAACAAACAAACAAACAAACAAGAGTTTTAGTATATAGATTTCACAGAATGTAAATTTCTACTTAAATATACAAGATTTTTCGTTAAAAAGCTGCTGATGGTAAAAGAAGTAATTGTTCTTTGACTACTTCTGTTCAACTTCTCCATATCTTTCATCAGCATGACTCATGTCATCACCAGTTTCTTACTCAGCCATATCAGTAGAATACCCCACCATCATCCTATTCGAAAATAGTTTAGTTTAGTTTAGTTTACAGAAACAGCACGGGAACAGGCCCTTCGGCCCACCGAGTCCACACCGACCAGCAATCTCCCCATACATCAACACTATCCTAAACACACTAGGGACAATTTACACTTATAGCAAGCCAATTAACCTATGAACCTGTGCGTGTGTAGGAGTGTAGGAGGAAACCAAAGATCTCAGGGAAAATCCACGTGGTCGCGGGGAGAACGTACAACCTCCATACAGACAGCACCTGTAGTCGGGATCGAACCCAGGGCTCTGGCGCTGCAAGCATTGTAAGACAGCAACTCTCCCACTCCACCACCGTGCCTCACGATATAGGAAATATATTAACCCAGCCCTCCCTCCTCAATGAGGATTGGCCTTGAGCAAGAAAGCCAATTTAATTTTTTTTTTCTTGAGTAAAAGTTCTGTGGGATCCAGCTGATCTCATTGGCCTCATAAATATCATTCATGGGGATTGCATACGTCCCTTACAAAGGGAACAAAGCTCTCACTGAAGGGAGTTTCTTCTTAAACCACATCAGCATTTTATTTTTCACTGTGTGAACGTCTGATGTTCCTCTGGAGAAATTATTGGAGTTACACAGAGCCTTCAGGGATTTGACTGTGAGCTACTAAAGTCAGATAAACTAAAGTAGATCTTTATGTATAGATATTTGTCATAGCTATTATTATTTTCTATTTCTTATAAAGGGTGGAGAAGAATCGTTTTTCCACAGATGGTTACAAAAAACTAAAAGGGCTGGAAAATGAAGAAAATGGTCTCCATGTAACAGTGTCCAAAATGGAAAAATATCAATAATGTTGTTAAAATGCTCTCTGCTCAATTTTGATGATCTATATTGTCTTGGAAATTAATGGAAAAATAAACTGTAAATTTGAAACCTGTTTAATATTTGCAATTGTTTCAGTGTGAAAAACCAGTTTGTTTTCAAGATAGTTTTGCTCAGCAATTTTATCAACATGGATTTCTCACAATGAATGATAACTGGTCTGGAAATCAAAGTTGTTTGTGTTTGGGTTTTTTTTGTTTATTTTTTGTGTGAGAGAGAGAGAGAGAGAGAGAGAGAGAGAGAGAGAGAGAGAGAGAGAGAGAGAGAGAGAGAGAGAGAGAGAGAGAGAGAGAGAGAGAGAGAGAGAGAGAGAGAGAGAGAGAGAGAGAGAGAGAGAGAGAGAGAGAGAGAGAGAGAGAGAGAGAGAGAGAGAGAGAGAGAGAGAGAGAGAGAGAGAGAGAGAGAGAGAGAGAGAGAGAGAGAGAGAAAAAAAAAAAAAGCTTGAACTGCAGATGCTGGTTTAAATCGAAAATAGACACAAAAAGCTGGAGTAACAGCAGGACAGGCAGCATCTCTGGAGAGAAGGAACGGATGACGTTTTGGGTCGAGACCCTTCTTCAGACTGAAAATGTACAAAATCATATGGAATAGCTAAGTGTAGATATAGTGCCTGTTTTTACTTAATTGATGTCAAAGTTGATCAGTGATTATTTTAACCTTTTATTCTTCAACAAATGTTTAATTTACAATGAAGTTGACAGATGATGACATACTCTAAATCTCATTTAAAATGCATTCAAATTATATGGATGTGGACATTCTTTATTTAATGCTCAGCATTGCTTTGGTTTTTACAAAGCCAAAAGCATTGGAACTATATCTTCATGTATAAGTATATATTTCAGCAAAGACCCAAATGATAGCTCCAGAATACTTCTTACTCATGAATACGAGTATTTTAAGTGTTAAAGATCGTGGTTTCCTGTGAACTGACTAACAGTTTTTTAGCAAGAGTAATGTAGACACAAAATGCTGGAGTAACTCAGCGTCTGAAGAAGGGTCTCGACCTGAAACGTCACCCATTACCTTCTCTCCTGAGATGCTGCCTGACCCGCTGAGTTACTCCAGCATTTTGTGTCTACCTTCAATTTGAACCAGCATCTGCAGTTATTTTCCCACACTTTTCGCAAGAGTCCATCTTTATGTCATTGAGTACTCTGAACTCTACAGTTAATCAAAACACTTTCATAAACAAAACAAACAAGCAATATTTTGTATGGGGATTAATCAATATCTAAACTTCACGAAATTACATAAAGGTGATTAAATGTAGCATTGGTAATCAACATATCACAAAAAACACTTCCTTAAAGGTTACTCCTGCCGTAATGAACACACAAAGGGTGGTGGGTGTATGGATCAAGCTGCCAGAGGATGTAGGTGAGGCCGGGACTATCCCATCTTTTAAGAAACAGTCAGACAGGTACATGGATTGGGCAGGTTTGGAGGGATATGGACCAAGCGCAAGCAGGTGGGACTAGTGTAGCTGGGACATGTTGGCCGGTGTGGGCACGTTGGGCCAAAGTGTCTATTTCCACATTGTATCACTCTATGACTCTGACAAATGACCCTATTTGATCTTTAACAAATTAACAAAATGTTTAACCCAAGAGACTACAGTCACTGGAAATAAACACAAAATGCTGAGGTAACTCAGCGGGACAGTCAGCATCTCTGGAGAGAAGGAATGGGTGAGGTTTCGGGTCAAGACACTTCTTCAGACTAGTCACTGGAAAGGGAAATGAGAGATAAAAACAGCGATGTAGAGAGATATTAAACAAATGAATGAAAGATGTGCAAAAAAGTAATGATAATAAGGGAAACAGGCCATTGTTAGCTTTCTGCTAGGTGAGAACGAGAAACTGGTGCGACTTGGGAGGGGGAGGGGCTCTTCAGTCACTGAAGATGTTGGAGTAACAATCAGCTGGAGGAACTCAACGCATCGATCAGCTAATGAAAATGAATGGTGGACACTTTGGGTTGAAACCCTGCTTCAGTTTCAGGTCCTGATGCAGGGTCTTGACCCAGAACGTTGACCCGACCCATTGAATTCCTCCAGCTGATTGTTTGCTGCTCATCATTCAGGTTCATTAAAACTTATCGCAAAGGGTTCCATAAATATATCAAGGAATAAACCATTCCGGACTCTGAAGCCAGTTTCACAGTATTGGAAATCAATGCTTCGGAGGAGATGCTTAACAACAAAATCCTACTTTGACTCAAACAATTACACTTTTGGTGTGAATGGTGGAGCTCAAAAGTAATGAATACATCGGCAATATTTTCTACTGTTAAATGTCATTGGAGGACAATGTCCATAGAAGTGTTGCATGTGATCAACATTCAACCTGCCTGTGCTGTGAAGGAAAATGCTGAAACAGTCAACAAATCAGGCAGCATCAGTGGAGAGAGAAGTGAATTCATGCTGCAACCCATCAACTAGAACATTTGAGAGTTTCCAGCAGTTTTTGTTTTTACTTCAGATTACCAGCATCTAGAGATTTTATTTTTGCTCACTGTTAAATTCGCTGCTGGTTCTGATAAAGGTTCTTCGCTCGGAATCAATGCCTCTCCTTCTCTCTACACAGATGCTCATGGAGTCATAGAGAACAGAAAGAGGCCTTTCAACCCAACATGTCCATGCTGACCTATCTACACTAATCCCATTTACTTGGTCCATAGAAGGCTACGTTTTGTGAATTCGAGTGTTTGTTCAAGCTTTCTAAATATTGTGGGAGTCCCTACCTCCAACAGTGGAGACAGTGAGTTCCAGATTACAACCGTCTGAGTGAGAAACCTCTTCCTCAGATGCCCTTTTACCCCTTGTCCAAGACCTATGCCCCCTGGAACACCTCTCCCTGGGGTGAAAGTTTCTATCTATCTACACATCTGATAATTCTGAACTCCACGATCAGGTCCATCCTCGGCCTCCTCTGCTCCAGGGGCATTGTCCAGCTGATCCAGTCTCTCCCCACAACGGAAACGCAACACCTGGTGAATAGAAACATAGAAAATAGGTGCAGGAGTAGGCTATTCGGCCCTTTGAGCCTGCACCGCCATTCAATATGATCATGGCTGATCATCCAGCTCAGTAACCTGTACCTGCCTTCTCTCCATACCCCCTGATCCCTTTAGCAAAAAGGGCCACATCTAACTCCCTCTTAAATATAGCCAATGAACTGGCCTTAACTACCTTCTGTGGCAGAGAATTCCACAGATTCACCACTCTGTGAAGAAATGTTTTCTCATCTCGGTCCTAAAAGATTTCCCCCTTATCCTTAAGCTGTGACCCCTGGATCTGGACTTCCCCAACATCGGGAACAATCTTCCCGCATCTAGCCTCTCCAACCCCTTAAGAATTTTATATGTTTCAATAAGATCCCCCCTCAGTCTTCTAAATTCCAGCAAGTATAAGCCCAGTCTATCCAATCTTTCTTCATATGAAAGTCCTGCCATCCCAGGGATCAATCTGGTGAACCTTCTCTGTACTCCCTCTAAGGCTAGAATGTCTTTCCTCAGATTAGGAGACCAAATCTGTACGCAATACTCCAGGTCGGTCACCAAGGCCCTGTACAACTGCATCAGAACCTCCCTGCTCCTATACTCAAATCCTCTTGCAATGAATGCTATGAATGAATCTTCTCTGCATGCTCATCGAGTATCCCACTTATCTTTATCCCATTTACCGACACTTGGAATGCAACCTCGATGCATTACCGATTCAAGTACTCCTCTAGATACTTAACAGTTGCGAGTGTCTTGGTCTCCACTATCTCCGCAGGCAACATATTCCAAACTCCAACTATCCTGTGAGTAAAAATATTCTTCTGTATATCCCACCACCACCACCCCCTCAAGCCTCTTATTCCTCATCTTGAACCTCAACTTCCTAATTGTGGACACCTTTGCTATGAGAAAAAATATTACTGTCAACCTTTTCTCAGGTTCTTATACTTTTGTACATTCCTATCTGTCCCGTCCCCCCCGTACAAGGTTTAAAGTGAGAGGAGAAAGATTTAGAGGGGATCTAAGTGGAAAGATCTTCACACTGAGGGTATTTGGAACAGGCTAATAGAGGAGGTGGTAGAAGTGGACAACCACCATGTTTTAAAAACATTTGGACAGGGACTCAGTGTGCAGCGGTAGATCTGCTACCTCACAGCGCCAGAGACCCAGATTCAATCCTCTATTAGTGTACAGATACTTGATAAAGGGAAGAACGTGAATGTCGTTTAGTGCAAGATAAAGCCAGTAGAGTCTGTCCAAGGGTCTCATTAGAGGTTAGGCCTTCAGGTGCTAGGAGTCGGAGAATGGACAGATCTGAGAAGAGATTACGACTAGGTTAGTTAAAAGATGCAGTAGGAGTTAAGATGTAAACGAGTAGAGCGATTATAATGCATGATTGCAGATCCACTTTGTGACTAGTACACAAAGGGTCGCCTGGGTTGGGCGCCATCTTGAATCCTCCTTTCAAAGTCGGTGACATCATGTCCACTGTCACAGGATCAGTATATTTGAACTGCTCCTTTGGCTCCTGATCCAATTGTCAAATGATGCAGTTTCTTCCTGCTCATTCACTTCTGCCAAAACCACTCAGTAGGTCTCTCCTTTGTCTTTCATTGACTTTCTTCTTTCCATGTAAAGTTATCCCAGTTATCCTAGAGCCTGTTTGGAATAAAGTTCTCATAACACTTCTATTATCGTGCTGAATTCAGGTCCCAAACCGAAAACCATGATTTCTACCAACAAGGGAGCTGGTACATAGAACATGACAACCTGCAAGTTGCCCTCCAGGTCACACACGATCCAGATTTGGAAATATATCACCAGTGCTTCATTGTTGAAATGTGTATGAAGGAACTGCAGATGCTGGTTTAAATCGAAGACAGTGAGGATCAGTCTGAAGGGTCTCGACCCAAAACGTCACCCATTCCTTCTCTCCAGAGATGCTGCCTGTCCCGCTGAGTTACTCCAGCATTTTGTGTCTATCTTCATTGTTGAAAAGTCTATACCCTGCAATTCTGCACCAAATAGCACTTGGGGCACCTTTCCTTAAAGAACTGCAGCAGTTCAGGAAACTAACTAATTTAGGTTGAGGTTTAGGTTTATTATTGCCACGTGTACTGAGCAGCAGTGAAAAGCTTTGTTCAGCATGCTGTCCAAACAGGTCAGAGAAAACGTGCATAAATACAACCAAGTCAAACTCAAGTAGAGTAGATAGAGCAAAGGAGAAGATACAGAGCACCACATATAGCTGTCAGCATTGTAGCGCATCAGTTCTACAGACAAGTCCAATATCTATAATCAGGTTGAGGTGAATCTGCCAGTACCCTAGCATGTGGAAGGACTGCTCAGAAGTCTGATGATAGAGGGGAAGAAGCTGTCCCTGTGTCCAATGGTGCACATTTTTAAGCTTCGGTACCTTTTGCCAGTCAGGAGCAGGGAGAAGAAGGAATGTCAGGGCTGGAACAAGTCTTTGGTTATGTTGGCTGCTTTTCCGAGGCAGTGTGAAGTGTGGATGGAGTCAATGGTGCGAAGCCTGGTCAGTGTCATGGACTGGGCGACATTCACAACTCCGAAAATCCTAGTGGGCTTGACAGAGCTGCTCCCAAACCATGAAGCAACCTGGCAGTGTGCTTTCAATAGTACATCGACAGAAGTTATAATTACCACAAGAACTCGGGTACCCAAGAAATTAAGAAACATTGTGATTAGAACAAGGTTTTTTTTAAATTTCTGGAGGCTGTCACTTCTTTATCCTTGTACCTCACCATCTTTATACTAAAACTCTCGTTTGTTATCGTGTTTGTGACTGAACTTCAGCCAAAACGATACACGATAGAGCAACATAGGCCCTCTTTGCTCACCATTGTCACTTTAGTGATAATGCGAGTAGTTTTATTGAAATCGGTGTTATATTTTTTAAGTTATTCACATTTTTAACTGTAAAAGGAAGAGAGGGGGAGGGGAGGAGGGAGGGAGGGAGGAAGGGGGGAGTGGGGGAGAAGGAAGAGGGGAGGGGGGGTTGAGGAGAGATGGGAGGGGGGGAGGACAGGGTGCTGCACCAATGCGGGAGAGGTTTGGGCCCGTCGGGTCCACTTGGTCTACTTTCTTTCTAAAAGGAGGACAATGACATCGGCCCTGCAAATGACCATCATCACAGTTACTTCCACTAAAAGACACTCATTCTAGCTGAATGTAGAAGATCGACTAGTTAGACAGTCGGCAAAAACTCAGTCAAATATTCAGGAAATGTATACATTTTGACGAAGAATTAATAAATATTAATTCATCGGTTGGAGAAATTAAGACCAGGAGTGGTGTACTGTCTTGTTGATGGTTATTCATGTGCTGACAAATTCTTGGAAGTTGTCAGGTCTCATTGAGTAAGCAGTAAAATTATTCAATAAAACCTAATTAAAAAAAACCATATAAAACTTATAAAGGGAGCATTGACTCCTAACTGATGCATTGTAAACAACATACCTGATAAATCTTATCATACTGACATTTGTTCAAGTGAACTTTGGAATAATAGGCAACAGGTGCAAGAGTAGGCCATTCGGCCCTTCGAGCCAGCATTGCCATTCAATGTGATCATGGCTGATCATCATTTCACTATTTGCAGATGAAATGTAGTAAAAAACAGACAATCATATCATATATCATATATATACAGCCGGAAACAGGCCTTTTCGGCCCTCCAAGTCCGTGCCGCCCAGTGATCCCCGTACATTAACACTATCCTACACCCACTAGGGACAATTTTTTTTAACATTTACCCAGCCAATTAACCTACATACCTGTACGTCTTTGGAGTGTGGGAGGAAATCGAAGATCTCGGAGAAAACCCACGCAGGTCACGGGGAGAACGTACAAACTCCTTACAGTGCAGCACCCGTAGTCAGGATCGAACCTGAGTCTCCGGCGCTGCATTCGCTGTAAAGCAGCAACTCTACCGCTGTGCTACCGTGCCGCCAATATTAATAGGGTTTAACAGAATTAAATGGACGGACGCATGGAAAATGAAATTTAAATCGAAAAAGTGCAAAATAATATATATTTTATCGGAAGAGAAAGAATTTCAGTTATGAAGTAAAGAATATAATGATTACGGGAGCCAAGAAATGTTTGAATGGTGGTCAGATAGGTGGAGAAGAAGATTCAGGAGCAAAATATTTTAACTGCAAGACAAGCACTTGGAGTTGTCGACCATTGATCGAGAGATATCAGCTCAAACCCTACCATGGCAGTTGGGAAAATAAAAACTCACAGGGGCAATTTATAATGTTTTGAAGAATTGATAGCTTTAGTAATGTAACCAGAAATCATTGGATTGTTGTAAGGACCAAAGAGGTCCATTCAAGCCCTTCAGGTACTCTGTCAAATACTCCATATAGTCGCAATGTGGTTCTCTCTTAACAGTCTTCCTCAATTCAGAGCTAAAATACATTCTGCTTTTGACATCAATGTCCTGTAAAAGGAAGAGAGAAAATAAAAGGTTCTTAAAAAAAATCAAATGTTATTATATTGTAGAGCATGACAGGAGGGAGAATAAATTAAATACAACAGGGTGTAAATCAGTTACAGATAAGTGGTGAAGAAATGACAGGGTTTAATCCAGACTTGGGTGAGGAATTGCATTTTAGGAGATCAAATATAATGGCAAAGCATGCAGTTAATGGCAGGGCCTTTAGCAACATTAAGCAACATGAGCAATTTTGATGTCCAAAGCCTTAGCTCCCTGAAAATATCAACACAAGAGTGAAAGAAGGCAGAATGGGACACGCTTGTTTTCATTGATCAAGGCATCACATTATAAGAGTCAGGGAGTCATGCTGCAGCTTTATGAAATTTTGGTGAGGTTCACATTTGGAAAAATGCGAGCAGTTCTCATCACCCCATCACAGGAAGGATGTGGAGAGGGTGCAAAATAGCTCTACCAGGATGCTACCTGGATCAGAGACAGAGGGGAGAGTTAGAGTCAGAGATAGAGGTGTGTAAAACAGGAGAGGCATACAGTGCATTCAGAAAATATTCAGACCCCTTCACTTTTTCCACATTTTACTATGCTACAGCATTATTTTAAAATGGATTAAATTCTTTTTTGTTCTCATCAATCTACACACAATACCCCACAATAAAAAAGCGAAAACAGGCGTTTAGAAATTTTTGCAAAGTAATTAAAAAGAAATAACAGAAATATCACATTTACATAAGTATTCAGACCCTTTACTCAGTACTTTGTTGAGGCACCTTTGGCAGCGATTACAGCCTCACGTCTTCTTGGGTATGACGCTACAAGCTTGGCACACCTGTATTTGGGTAATTTCTCCCATTCTCTGCAGATCCTCTCAAGCTCTGTCAGGTTGGATGGGGAGCGTCGATGCACAACTATTATCAGGTCCCTCCAGAGATGTGTGATCGGGTTCAAGTCCGGGCTCTGGCTGGGCCACTCAAGGACATTCACAGACTTGTCACAAAGCCACTCCTGCATTGTCTTGGCTGTGTGCTTAGGGTCATTCTCCAGTTGGAAGGTGAACCTCCGCCCCAGTCTGAGGTCCAGAACGCTCTGGAGCAGGTTTTCATCAAGGTTCTCTCTGGACTTTGCTCCGTTCAGCTTTCCCTTGATCCTGACTAGTCTCCCAGTTCCTGCCGCTGAAAAACATCCCCACAGCATGATGCTGCCACCACCATGCTTCACCGTAGGTGTGGTATTGGCCAGGTGATGAGCGGTGCCGCTTGGCATTCAGGCCAAAGAGTTCAATCTTGGTTTCATCAGACCAGAGAATCTTGTTTCTCATGGTCTGAGAGTCCTTTAGGTGCCTTTTGGCAAACTCCAAGTGGGCTGTCATGTGCCTTTTACTGAGGAGTGGCTTCCGTCTGGCCAGTCTACCATAAAGGCCTGATTGGTGGAGTGCTGCAGATATAGTTGTCCTTCTGGAAGGTTCTGCCATCTTCACAGAGGAACTCTGGAGCTCTGTCAGAGTGACCATCGGGTTCTTGGTCACCTCCCTGACCAAGGCCCTTCTCCCCCGATTGCTCAATTTGACCGGGCGGCTAGCTCTGTGAAGAGTCCTGGTGGTTCCAAAGTTTTTCCATGTAAGAATGAAGTAGGCCACTGTGCTCTTCGGGACCTGCAATGCTCCACAAATTATTTTATACCCTTCCCCAGATCTGTGTCTCGACACAATCCTGTCTTTGAGGTCCACAGACAATTATTTTGGCTTCATGGCTTAGTTTTCGCTCTGACATGCACTGTCAACTGTGGGACCTTATATAGACAGGTGTGTGCCTTTCCAAATCATGTCCAATCAATTTAATTTACCACTGATGGTCTCCAATCAAGTTGTAGAAACATCTCAAGGACAATCAATTGAAGCAGGATGAACCTACGCTCAATTTTGACTGTCTTTGCAAAGGGTCTGAATACTTATGTAAATGTGATATTTCAGTTACTTCTTTTTAATTACTTTGCAAAAATTTCTAAACACCTGTTTTCGCTTTTTTATTCTGGGGTATTGTGTGTAGATTGATGGTAAAAAAAAAAGAATTTAATCCATTTTAAAATAATGCTGTAATGTAGCAAAATGTGGTGAAAGTGAAGGGGTCTGAATACTTTCTGAATGCACTGTAGCCAGTCATAATCTTTATCCCCGGGTAGAAATGTCAAAAACTAGAGGGCATTGCTCTAAGATGACAGAGGGCAAAGTTTAAAGGGGGTGAGCAGGGCACGTTTTTTTTACACATAGAGCGATGATGCCTGGAACTCGCTACCAGTGGTAGTGGTGGAAACAGATACGATAGTGGCATCTAAGAGACTTTTAGAGAGGCACATGAGCATGCAGGAGTGAAAGGAGTATGGATCACATGCGAGCAGAGGTGGGATGTGCTTTACGTCCTCGTCGTCCACCCTGGGTAGTTCTACGGAACGGGCAAAATTTGCCGCAAAGCGTCAACTACGGTCCTCTGAAGCACCAATTGCCACTTTTGATTGTTGTAGTTGATATACGAAAGAAGAAGGCATGCAAGCAGAAGGGATTAGTCCATCCTGCCATCATGGGCCGTGGGGCCTGTTCCTGTGCTGTGCTATTCTGTGTACTATGTCCAATCTGCACGGTGGCACAGCGGCAGAGTTGATGCCTTACAGCGTTTGCAGCGTCAGAGACCCGGGTTCAATCCCGACTACGGGTGCTGTCTGTACGGAGTTTGTACATTCTTCCCCGTGACCTCCGTGGGTTTTCTCTGAGATCTTCGGTTTCCTCCCACACTCCAAAGACGTACAGGTTGCTAGGTTACTTGGCTTGGTAAATGTAAAAGTTATCCCTAGAGTGTGTAGGATAGTGTTAATAATAGTGTTAATATTGCGGAGATCGCTGGTCGGCACAGATCCTGTGGGCCGAATGGCCTGTTTCCGCACTGTATCTCTAAACTAAACTAAACTAACACTGGGTAAGTATCTGGATGACAAGTCAGTTCATATTTGTGCAACAACTCACAATCTTGCTGAAGAGATTTAGCAGAATGGCACTGAATCTTTTCCTTAATCGACCCCACATTTCGCTATCTGATCTGATTTCTCAGTCCTTTTATTCATTCAACACTTTACCATTTACCGACTTGTTTAACTTAAATTCCTGTCACTGAAATATATTGTTTTGCTCTTCCTGAACCCTTGTATAGTTCTCCATGGTCTGCACAATATTTTGGAGTTTCACTTCATCTGCAGATAGTGTTTGTATGCCAGAGTCCAGATCAATAAATGACAAAACAAATTAAATTTATCTGTGTGTATACGACGTGTCCATGTACTTCAGTTTTATTGAATCATTTTACTGCTTTCACATTGATAATCCGTGTTATTTTATGATTTCATCTTATATGGGCGGCACAGGTTGCCAGCTGGTAAAGCTCCAATCTTACATCTACAGTGTTCCAGGATCAATCCATTTGGAGTTTTTATGGTCTCCCCGTGACCATTTCTAGATGCTCCTGTTTCCTACCATATCCTGAAGACATGCAGGTTGGTAGGTTAATTGGGAAGGCCCGGCGATCTCAGGCTTCACCCAGCAGTTCACCCTCACCTTGAGAGAAGGCACTGCCGGTCTCAGGTTGACCCTGGTGATCTCAGGTTGATCCTGGTGATCTCAGGTTGACCCTGGTGATCTCAGATATATCCTGGTGATCTCAGGATCAACCTGAGATCACCAGGGTCAACCTGAGACCACCAGGGTAAACCTGAGACCCGGCAGTGCCTTCTCTCAAGGCGAGAGTGAACTCCAGGGTGAAGCCTGAGATCGCCACACCTTCTCCTTTGAAGACCAGAACTGATCTGCCAGGTCAAGCCCAAGATCGCCATGGCCACTGCACATCCACCCTGGCGAGGGACAGCGCCCCCATGTGGTCCTGGACTTGCCTACCACTGCAAATAAAATATATCATGTGAGTTCCCCCTATGACAAGTGTCTGTGTGGTCACTGCAGAACTCGGTATCATCCCCAACAACACGAGGGAAATAAATTTGTTACTCTGGCAAAGCGTAGAACAAAAGTAAATAAGGCATGAAAAAGAGTGCAGATTAATTTGCATTAATTAAGAAAGTGAATGATTGCCTCGTTTATTAAACAACGTCATCCTTAACCTGAAGCTTTGATTGTTTCTGCTTCCACAGATGCTGCTTGATCTGCTGAGTTTATACGGCATTTTCTGTTTTTGCTTCTTAACAGTTATAGGTTTTCAACTGGAGAACCATGTTAAATTCTTGGCACCACATTCTCATAAACATGTCAACCGCATGGTGAAGTTTTTTTTAATGTGTTCAGTTTCCACGATCAGGCTTCACATGCAAGATGAGTATTTACTGACTGTCTCTCATTGCCCTTGTGAAGTTGATAGTGAGCTTGAATTGCTGCTGTCTTTTAAGTAAAGGGCGGCACGGTGGCACAGCGGTAGAGTTGTTGCCTTACAGTGCCAGAGGTCTGGGTTCGATCCTGACTATGGGTGCTTTCTGTACGGAGTTTCTACGTTCTCCCTGTGACTGCGTGGGTTTTCTCCGGGTATTCCCGTTTCCTTCCACACTCCAAAGACATACAGGTGTATAGCTTAATTGGCTTCAGGAAATTTGTAGACTGTCCGTTGTGTGTACGATGCTGCTAGTATATGGGGAGATTGCTGGTTGGCACGGACTTGGTGGGCCGAAGGGCCAGTTTCAATGCTATATCTCTAATGGCTCAAAAACATAGAAAAATAGGTTTAGGATTAGGCCATTCGGCTCTTCTAGCCAGCACCGCCATTCAATATGATCATGGCTGATCATCTAAAATCAGTACCCCATTCCTGCTTTCTCCCCATATCCTTTGATTCCGTTAGTCCTAAGAGCTAAATCTAACTCTCTCTTGAAAACATCCAGTGAATTGGCCTCCACTGCCTTCTGTGGCAGAGAATTCCACAGATTCACAACTCTATGGGTGAAAAAGTTTTTCCTCATCTCGGCACGGTAGCGCAGCGGTAGAGTTGCTGCTTTACAGCGAATGCAGCGCCGGAGACTCAGGTTCGATCCTGACTACGGGTGCTGCACTGTAAGGAGTTTGTACGTTCTCCCCGTGACCTGCGTGGGTTTTCTCTGAGATCTTCGGTTTCCTCCCACACTCCAAAGATGTACAGGTATGTAGGTTAATTGGCTGGGTAAATGTAAAAATTGTCCCTAGTGGGTGTAGGATAGTGTTAATGTACGGGGATCACTGGGCGGCACGGACTTGGAGGGCCGAAAAGGCCTGTTTCCGGCTGTAGATATATGATATATGATATGATATGATAAATGGCCTACCCCTTATTCTTAAACTGTGACCAAGTCCAAAGTACCCTCACAATGCTATTGGGTGAAGATGCAGGGTCTATGTTCCAGGATTTAACCTTGCGGTGGTAAAGGAACAGCGATATATATCCAGATCAAGATAGGGAGTACCCAGAGAGGAACCTTCATGTGCTGGTGTTCCTCTGCCTGCTGCTCCTGGTGGTAGAAGTCATGATTTTAGTTTTGTGACCTATGATTTAACAATGTGCAGAGGATTTAGTGAAACTGAGAAAATCGTACATTGAGTGAAGAAAATAAATGAGAACTGTGTGGTATTCCAGGTTGTGAGAAGTTTCAACAAAGCAGAATAAGCAAGGAGGAAGTTTGTTTTTTAAACAACTGGATCAGAAGCCAAAAGATGTCATGACAATATACATCATATCACCAAAACTATAATATGATGTGTGGATTTCGGCTTGAAGGAAAAAGTTGAAGGAAAAATATAGTAGATCTTAACCTTTCCCCTTCCCAGCTGCGAGATAGTTAAGAATAAAACTTGAAGACAGATATTTTTCTATCTTCCTTCTGATGTGGGTTTTAGGGCTGGTGCCTGTGTTAGTGGCTGGGTCACTAAAGGGAATGGGGTTCAGAATGGGAATGTCAATTGCAGGAATTTGAAAAGTACTTCACTATCAAAGATGACCATGGCTGAGCAGTAAATCCAGCTATCTACCCAAACATTATCAAATAATTTGTTATCTCAGACTATTGCATTTAGCAATGCACCAGCTCCCACACTCCGCAGGTGTGACATTGCAACTCAACACATTCCAACTGCTTTTCCCAGCTGACCACCTTGAGGAACATAATCCAAACATAATACATAGAGTTCAATACATGCTACAAGGAATAATGATAGTTGGTCTAAAAATCTAAATATTTCCTTTTTTTCTGTTAGCATTCTTTTCTTTCAGCTTTGTTTAAATAAGTCTACCTGGACTAGAATTTTAGCTGCACAATAAATATCATGAGATTTCACACAGTGATTATACAGTAGTGCTGATTGTGGGACAATTACCACAGATAACATTTCACTTGTCCTTCGATTTCTGTGAAGTATTTGGCATGATCCGAGGCTATGTTGCAGTTAGTATGTATGAATCAATTAACTTCCTGGAACTCCTCTGTTTTACCAGATCTGTTCCTTTCTGTATTGAAAACAACTTGTTACAGATTTGCCCACACTGCTTTGTTACTATATCCCTCAGGCTACGCTACTGAACAAGCGACCCATCCATGGTATCATCACCGACTTAGGAAATACAACAATATTTAGTTATTTGTCCCATAAGCAATGCAATGAATAGTTAAGAACTCATCGCCCTTGAGGGATATTACATCTCTAACTAGTACAGAGGCATTGTGGACTAAATGCCAGAGTTCAGGGCCTTGCATTCAGAGGCGCAAGTTCAATGGTTTAATGTGTAGGAAGGAACTGCAGATGCTGGTTTACACCAAAGATAGACACAAAATGCTGGAGAAACTCAGTGGGACAGGCAGCATCTCTGGAGAGAAGGAATGGGTGACGTTCAGACTGAAGAAGGGTCTCGACCCAAAACATCACCCGTTCCTTCTCTTCAGAGATGCTGCCTGCCCCGCTGAGTTACTCCAGCATTTTCAATAGTCAATATCAATAGTCAATAGTCGTTTATTTGTCACATACACATAAATGTGTAGTGAAATGAAACATTACCCACAGTTGAACAATAAGACCAATAAGAATAATCAATAAAAATGCAATAACACATACAATCACAACTAACACCAAACAAAAAGAAACATCCATCACAGTGAGTCTCCTCCAGTCCCTCCTCACTGTGATGGAAGGCCAAAATGTATTTTTCTCTTCCCTGCCGTCTTCTCCCGCGGTCAGGCTGTTGGAGTTGCCACGTCGGGGCGGTCGGGGCTCCCGATATTGAAGCCCCCGCTGGACGGTAAAAGGTCCACGGCCTATTTCAGGCCGCGCCGGACGGTGAAAGGTCCGCGGCGGGCCGACCCAAGCCCCGCGATTCGGGGCGGGCGAACACGCTGCCTCTGCCGCTGCCGGAGCATTTTGTGTCCATCTTCAATGGTTGACTGAATGATATCATGCCCTTAAAGTTGGATTTGTCTGATTACAGTTCCTTAATGTGTGAACATTTTATTTTTAGCTGCTGGATTTGTGTACTCTGCAGAAAAAAAACAAGTACTGTCTTCTTATGTGGAGAAGATGTATTCTTTTAGGAAGTATTGTTTCCAAGATGTTTAATCTGCCTCTGCATGTGGTGAGCATTGGATTATAACGTCCAAGATGACTTTCAACCAGAAAAGTGTTAATGCAAAGGTAGTGTTTTGAAATAGAAACATAGAAACATAGAAAATAGGTGCAGGAGTAGGCCATTCGGCCTTTCGAGCCTGCACCGCCATTCAATATGATCATGGCTGATCATCCAACTCAGTATCCTGTACCTGCCTTCTCTCCATATCCCCTGATCCCTTTAGCCACAAGGGCCACATCTAACTCCCTCTTAAATATAGCCAATGAACTGGCCTCAACTACCTTCTGTGGCAGAGAATTCCACAGTTTCACCACTCTCTGTGAAAAAAAACTTTCTCATCTCGGTCCTAAAAGAATTCCCCCTTATCCTTAAACTGTGACCCCTTGTTCTGAACTTCCCTAACATCGGGAACAATCTTCCTGCATCTAGCCTGTCCAACCCCTTAAGAATTTTGTAAGTTTCTATAAGATCCCCCCTCAATCTTCTAAATTCCAGCGAGTACATGCTGAGTCTATCCAGTCTTTCTTCATATGAAAGTCCTGCCATCCCAGGAATCAATCTGGTGAACCTTCTCTGTACTCCCTCTATGGCAAGAATGTCTTTCCTTAGATTAGGAGACCAAAACTGTACGCAATACTCCAGGTGTGGTCTCACCAATACCCTGTACAACTGCAGCAGAACCCCCCTGCTCCTATACTTAAATCCCCTCGCTATGAATGCCAACATACCATTCGCTTTCTTCACTGCCTGCTGCACCTGCATGCCTACTTTCAATGACTGGTGTACCACGACACCCAGGTCTCGTTGCCTCTCCCCTTTTCCTAATCAGCCACCATTCAGATAATAGTCTGCTTTCCTGTTCTTGCCACCAAAGTGGATAACCTCACATTTATCCACATTATACTGCATCTGCCATGCATTTGCCCACTCACCTAACCTATCCAAGTCACCTTGCAGCCTCCTAACATCCTCCTCACAGCTAACACTGCCCACCAGCTTTGTGTCATCCCCAAACTTGGAGATGTTGCATTCAATTCCCTCGTCCAAATCATTAATATATATCGTAAATAGCTGGGGTCCCAGCACTGAGCCTTGTGGTACCCCACTAGTCACTGCCTGCCATTCTGAAAAGGACCAGTTTATTCCTACTCTTTGCTTCCTGTCTGCCAGCCAGTTCTCTATCCACATCAATACTAAACCCACAATACCGTGTGCTTTAAGTTTGCATACTGATCTCTTATGTGGGACCTTGTCGAAAGCCTTCTGGAAGTCCAGATATAACACATCCACTGGTTCTCCCTTATCCACTCTACCAGTTACATCCTCGAAAAATGACTTGGAACAATCTAGGTTTATGCTGTAGCACACAATTCAATCTAATCTAACTAACATTTGCACCACTTACTCTTCCCCAATTACCTCCTAGTTTAATAATATAAGAAAATAACTGCAGATGCTGGTACAAATCGATTTATTCACAAAATGCTGGAGTAACTCAGCAGGTCAGGCAGCATCTCGGGAGAGAAGGAATGGGTGACGTTTCGGGTCGAGACCCTCCTAGTTTAATATTAGCTTTTTAATGAAGCGCCTAATTCATTAAGTCAAAATGTCTCGCAACATGGAAATCAGCTCTTTGGCCAACGGAGCATTGCGATCAGCAAACATCCAGATCACTAATCCTGCAAACATTGCAATTTCTATTCCCCAAGTGTGGCTACAATATTGAAATGAGCACATGGATTCTCAATGCGTTGATCTTTTTATTCAAAACCTAATAGTTAAGATAGCAAAATATGTCATGACATTCAAGTGAATTTTTATGACCACTAATTGGGATATTGGGAATACACATGAAAATGAAACACTCTTGTCTCCTTGTAGACACATGATAGAAACATAGAAGCATAGAAAATAGGTGCAGGAGGAGGCCATTCAGCCCTTTGAGCCAGCACCGCCATTCATTGTGATCATGGCTGATCGTCCCCAATCAATAACCCGTGCCTGCGCACACATGATGGAAGCAATGTGCAACGAGCATCAGGCTGAACTTTGTAACTACATTAACGAACCAAATAGTGAAAGGCCTGGATAAAGTGGATATGGAGAGGATGTTTCCACTAGTGGGAGAGTCTAGGACCAGAGGCCATTGCCTCAGAATAAAAGGCCATACCTTTAGAAAGGAGACAAGGAGGAATTTCTTTAGTCAGAGGGTGGAGAATCCATAGAATTCATTGCCACAGATGGCTGTGGAGGCCAAGTCAATGGATATTTTTAAGGCAGAGACTGGTATCTTCTTGATTAGTAAGGGTGTCAAGGATTATGGGGTGAAGGCAGGAGAATGGTGTTGAGAGGGAAAGAAAGATCAGCCATGATTGAATGGTGGAGTAGACTTGATGGGCCAAATTCTGCTCCAAGAACTTATGAATTTATGAATTTATGAACTTATTTTGTGAAAGGAAGATGGTTATCCCCACTAGTTTTTACACAAAATGAAAAATGATCCTTATGTTCTGAATCTCTGTGATTCGAGTGTATCAAATCACAAATACATTTCAGCATTGACATTCAAGTGAATTTTTATGACCACTAAAATCTTTAAACAATACAATTTATTCATATCTACATCTCATCTAATTTGTTTTGAGAAGTGAATTTAACAAAACTGACAAGCATTCGAAGCGTTCAATAACCTGTCATCCTGGGATCTAGTGTGAAAGGGAAAATGGTCTTCTGTAGATTTACCTTGGTTTTATATTATGAATATTGATGCAAATATTCATAATGTAACAAGAAGTCCCATGCTAGGATTGGCTGGAATCTTAAGAACTTGTGGCTTATTACGTTGCTCACCACCAGGACCCACTAAAGACTATAAGCACTTTAACAAAATATTGTGCTATGTGAAAATATTCATTAAACGTATTTATTAATTGCTGCCACATGCACTCGCACATGCATGCGCGCACACACACACACACACACACACACACACACACACACACACACACACA